>NC_052516.1:7162774-7349755 GCF_014356525.2 Nilaparvata lugens | reverse complement strand
GCATGCCCTGTTGGCTGGAAAGACCGGGTCACACCGGTTCCACAACTGAGACCAGTGTTAACAGGCCACCTGTGACATCAGTTGTGCAACATTTCCCCTCCCTCCGTGTGGGGGGTCCTCTGTGAACCCCTGTGGGAGACCCCCCCAGAAGGGGTCCATGTCTGGTGGTTGCCCCCCCACCCAGACAAAAAATCTGCACCCGTGATGTTGAGCAAGGTTAGGTTTTGTTGCCCTGTCAGCAGTGCCAAGTGGAGGTCTCTGGAACTGCAGGATATTTGCCCCCCCCCCCCTTTCAACCCCTTTTTCCACTGTAATGAAATTCATATTCAACTATTCTATCCTGTAATTGACATGATGAAGAATTACATTGCACTTGAAAAGTCTAGAGTCTAGATGAATGTATATTGAGGATTATTTCCAATGGTTACTTACTTGACAACCATTACAGAAACGTTGTATTCATTAGAGAACTAGAAAAAGTGTGAGCATACTAAGACTCATTCTCCCTATTTTTGTTCAAATGAGCCATCACTTTGGCGACTAGTTGCCCTTTCGTGTCCTTGAAAATAGAAAATAGAATGTACAAAATAGAAAAAAAAACAAAAAAAAAAGAAATAGGAAAATGAAAAAAAAAATTAGAAAAATCTTCTAGTATCAAAAATGTTCCGTTCTGGTCTCCACAGAGGTTGAAATTATGCTTCTTTATACTAAAGCTTTGATGAACGTCTGCTGTCCTCTCATTTGTAGAGTGAAGTGGCAAATCATAAATAAGTCACCTTGTGCTGAAGCCATCTCAAAGTTCATAAAGTCCACAAAGTCCCACCAAATCGTCGCCAAAATTGATAATAAAAAGTATAATAAAAAAAATTGAAAAAATAAAAAAATAAATAGGAAGATGAAAAAAAATTAGAAAAATCTTCTAGTATCAAAAATGTTCCGTTATGGTCTCCACAGAAGTTGAAATTATTATGCTTCTTTATACTAAAGCTTTGACGACCGTCCGCTGTCCTCTCATTTGTAGAGTGAAGTGGCAAATCATAAATAAGTCACCTTGCGCTGAAGCAGCAGTCATCTCAGAGTTCGTGAAGTCTGCAAAGTCCCGCCAAATTGTCACTAAAATTGATAATAAA
This sequence comes from Nilaparvata lugens, assembly GCF_014356525.2. Lineage (NCBI taxonomy): Eukaryota > Metazoa > Arthropoda > Insecta > Hemiptera > Delphacidae > Nilaparvata > Nilaparvata lugens. Next base: position 7,348,625 of record NC_052516.1, on the reverse strand, counting down.
AAGGTATTATAATAAACAAATAGAAAATGGGGAAAAATAAATACAAAAATTAATGCATCTCATCCCATTGTGTTGTGAATTTTCTATTTTACCCCCTTTCTCAACTTCTGTCTATTTTCTATATTTTCAATTTTCAAAACTTCTATTTTTTGTCTATTTTCTCTATATTTTTTCAATTATCCATATTTTTTATATTTTCCATTTTTTTCAATAACACATACTAAGATATAGCTGACAAATAAATATGATAAATTATACCTGACAATAAAATGATTGAAAAAAGGGGATAGTGTTGTGAATCAATTATTGTGATATAAAGGATCTTGTAAAGTCAAAAATTAAAAAGAAATGGAGAGTAAAAAAGTATAATATTAAAAAAAGTATAATATCAAGAAAAGTAGAAAATAGGAAAAAAGATAAATATTGAATAAATTGAATCCTTGAGGTGAAGTCCACGTACTCCCGCCAAGTCCCAAGTCAATAAGATGTGCTTAGAGAACTACTAATTATAGGAATAATATTGGAATAGTAATGAATGAGAAAAATTTCAAATCTAATTCATGGAAAATTTTAAGGGAAGAATAAACCCCTTCACAAATTGTAATAAACTCTACTTTATGAACCAATTTCAAAATAAAAATATACTAAACTTTCCATTTTACAATCATAAAATTCTACAGCTTCTTTGAACAAAATCTCAAATTCAAACAAATAACTCCAAAAAGGGAAATACTAAAGTTCAATTAAAAAAAAGCGTCGACAAAAAATTTAACAAGATAACTGCAAAAAGAAGAAAATATTTAAGCTCGAATCAAACAAGAAATGCCAAGGGTATCACGATAATGTTTAAAAAATTCAAATTCAATAAAATGACTCGAAATGAACATTCAATAAAAAAAAGTTCAATAATGCATCAATTAATAATAACAAATTTCAAGTTTCTTTACATACAATAAAATTCCACCATTATTAACGTTAACAATAATTTAAAACATAATTGAATTATGAAAGGTAATTTCTTGAATCTATTATCCATGATATAACAGCATTATATATATTATAAAAAAACCAAGTAGTGGGGACAAAGATTTTTTTTTTAGTTTTTCCAGATTATATGAGAAAATAATAATAAATTCATCATGATGTTTTTTTTCAGAAAGTTTGAAAATTTCCCCAACAACAGTATTCTGAATAATTTTAAATGAATGATAAATTGCCTTATGTAATGACCACATGTTAATAGTGAAAAGTGCACTTATCGACGGCATTATCCGGGTAGGTGCATTATAGCTATTAGCATGTGGTCATTTCTATGACATTAATTTTTCACCCTTATTAAATCTCATCATCTTTTTCTTCCCCGCAGGGGGCAATACATCAAATCAGGGTTCATAAATAAGTAGTTTTTTTAGTAGTTACCTGCACTTTTATTAGTAGTTTACCTGCAGTAGTTTTATTTAGTAGTTTTATATAACAGCACACTATTACATCAGCGAAAACTCAGTTTTCTTGAGTTTACATTTTTTTATTTCATCTATAGTACAAGTTTTCTTGAGTTATTTTTGTTGTTCATGTCTCCACAAATTGAAATTAATTAATCGAATAGTAATGAATGAGAAAAATTTCAAATCTTATTCATGGAAAATTTTAAGGAAAGATAAACCCCTTCACAAATTGTAATAACTCTACTTTATGAACCAATTTCAAAATAAAAAAATATGTACTAAACTTTCCATTTTACAATCATAAAATTCTACAGCTTCTTTAAACAAAATCTCAAATTCAAACAAATAACTCCAAAAAGGGAAATACTAAAGTTCAATTAAAAAAAAGCGACCACAAAAAATTTAACAAGATAACTGCAAAAAGAAGAAAATATTTAAGCTCGAATCAAACAAGAAATGCCAAGGGTATCAACGATAATGTTTAACAAAAATTCAAATTCAATAAAATGACTTGAAATGAACATTCAATAAAGAATAAGTTCAATAATACATTAATTAATAGTAACAAATTTCCAAGTTTCTTTACATGCAAGAAAATTCCACCATTATAAATGTTAACAATAATTCAAATATAACATAATTGAATGATAAGGTAATTTCTGGAATCTATTATCCATGATATAACAGCATTATATATATTATAAAAAAACCAAGTAGTGGGGACAAAGATTTTTTTTTTATTTTTTCCAGATTATATGAGAAAATAATAATAAATTCATGATGTTTTTTCAGAAAGTTTGAAAATTTTCCCAACAGCAGGATTCTTAATAATTTTAAATGAATAATAAATTGCCTTATGTAATGACCACAACATGTTAATAGTGAAAAGTGCACTTATCGACGGCGGCATTATCCGGGTAGGTGCATTATAGCTATTAGCATGTGGTCATTTCTATGACATTAATTTTTCACCCTTATTAAATCTCTATCTTTTCTTCCCGCTAGCGGCAATACATCAAATCAGGGTTCATAATAAGTAGTTTTATATACCTGCAGTTTTATTTAGTAGTTTACTTGCAGTAGTTTTATTTAGTAGTTTTATATAACAGCACACTATTATATCAGCGAAAACTCAGTTTTCTTGAGTTGTCATTTTCTTTATTTTATCTATAGTACAAGTTTTCTTGAGTTATTTTTGTGGTTCATGTCTCCACAAATTGAAATTAATTAAATCGTTTCCTCATGGATATTATATCCATATAATGGATGAATCTTCCAGTATCAAAAATCTTCCATTCTGGTCTCCACAGAAGTTGGAATTATGCTTCGTTATTCTAAAGCTTTGATGAACGTCTGCTGTCCTCTCATTTGTAGAGTGAAGTGGCAAATCATAAATAAGTCACCTTGCGCTGAAGCCATCTCAAAGTTCATAAAGTCCACAAAGTCCCACCAAATCGTCGCCAAAATTGAGAATAAAAAATAGAAAATAGAAAAGAAAACAAAAAAAAGAAATAGGAATATTAATGACCTCATCTCATTGTGTTGTGATTTTTCTATTTTACCCCCTTTTTCACCTTTTGTTTATTTTCTATATTAGTGGTCTGAAGGGGATAGTGTTGTGCATCAATCATTCTGTTATGAAGGATCTTGTAAAGTCAAAAATTAAAAAAGAAAAAAATGAAGAGTAAAAAAGTATAATTTGAAAAAAAGTAGAAAATAGAAGAAAAATTGATTCCTTGAGGTGAAGTCCACGTACTCCCGCCAAGTTCCAAGTCGATAAGATGTGCTTAGAGAACTACTAATTATAGGAGTAATATTGGAATAGTAATGAATAAGAAAAATTTCAAATCTAATTCATGGAAAATTTTAAGGAAAGAATAAACCCCTTCACAAATTGTAATAAACTCTACTTTATGAACCAATTTCAAAATAAAAATATATGTACTAAACATTCCATTTTACAATCATAAAATTCTACAGCTGACTATAAACAAAATTTCAAATTCAAACAAATAACTCCAAGAAGGGAAATACTAAAGTTCAATTGATAAAAAAGCGACCAAAAAGTTTAACAAGATAACTGCAAAAAGAAGAAAATATTTAAGCTCGAATCTAACAAGAAATGCCAAGGTTATCGACCATAATGTTTAACAAAAATTGAAATTCAATAAAATGACTTGAAATGAACATTCAATAAAGAATAAGTTCAATAATACATTAATTAATAGTAACAAATTTCCAAGTTTCTTTACATGCAAGAAAATTCCACTATTATAAATGTTAACAATAATTCAAATATAACATAATTGAATGATAAGGTAATTTCTGGAATCTATTATCCATGATATAACAGCATTATATAAATATTGTAAAAAAACCAAGTAGTGGGGACAAAGATTTTTTTTCATTTTTTCCAGATTATAAAAATAATAATAAATTTATGATGTTATTTTTCAGAAAGTTTGAAAATTTCCCCAACAACAGTATTCTGAATAATTTTAAATGAATATAATAATAATAATATCGAGTGACCTGGCTGGCTCAGGTCTGGTGTCAGAGTTTTCAGGTCGCAACTGATCAATTTCAGGGCCTCTGACATGACCTAACGACTGCTTTTTAGGCAGCCGGGACCGACAGGCTTAACGTGTCCATCCGAAACACGGGAGTGGCCCGAGATAAATATCTTGCCCGGGCCGGGCAAATGAATAATAAATTGCCTTATGTAATGACCACATGTTAATAGTGAAAAGTGCATTATCGACGGCATTATCCGGGTAGGTGCATTATAGCTATTAGCATGTGGTCATTTCTATAACATTAATTTTTCACCCTTATTGAATCTCATTATCTTTTTCTTCCCCGCTAGGGGCAATACATCAAATCAGGTTTCATAAATAAGTAGTTTTATTTAGTAGTTACCTGCACTTTTATTTAGTAGTTTACCTGCAGTAGTTTTATTTAGTAGTTTTATATAACAGCACACTATTATATCAGCGAAAACTCAGTTTTCTTGAGTTTACATTTTTTTTTATTTCATCTATAGTACAAGTTTTCTTGAGTTATTTTTGTTGTTCATGTCTCCACAAATTGAAATTAATTAAATCGTTTCCTCATGGATATTATATCCATATAATGGATGAATCTTCCAGTATCAAAAATCTTCCGTTCTGGTCTCCACAGAAGTTGGAATTATGCTTCATATACTAAAGCTCTGACGAACATCTGCTGTCCTCTCATTTGTAGAGTGAAGTGGCAAATCATAAATAATAAGTCACCTTGCGCTGAAGCCGTCTCAAAGTTCATAAAGTCCGCAAGGTCCCGCCAAATCGTCGCCAAAATTGAGAATTAAAAAATAGAAAATTGAAAAGAAAACAAAAAAAAGAAATAGGAATATTAATGACCTCATCTCATTGTGTTGTGAATTTTCTATTTTACCTCCTTTTTCACCTTTTGTCTATTTTCTATATTAGTTGTCTGAAGGGGATAGTGTTGTGCATCAATCATTCTGTTATGAAGGATCTTGTAAAGTCAAAAATTAAAAATGAAGAGTAAAAAAGTATAATTTGAAAAAAAGTAGAAAATAGAAGAAAAATTGATTCCTTGAGGTGAAGTCCACGTACTTCCGCCAAGTTCCAAGTCGATAAGATGTGCTCAGAGAACTACTAATTATAGGAGTAATATTGGAATAGTAATGAATGAGAAAAATTTCAAATCTAATTCATGGAAAATTTTAAGGGAAGAATAAACCCCTTCACAAATTGTAATAAACTCTACTTTATGAACCAATTTCAAAATAAAAATATATGTACGGTACTAAACATTCCATTTTACAATCATAAAATTCTACAGCTGACTTTAAACAAAATTTCAAATTCAAACAAATAACTCCAAGAAGGGAAATACTAAAGTTCAATTGATAAAAAAGCGACCAAAAAAATTTAACAAGATAACTGCAAAAAGAAGAAAATATTTAAGCTCGAATCAAACAAGAAATGCCAAGGTTATCGACCATAATATTTCACAAAAATTCAAATTCAATAAAATGACTTGAAATGAACATTCAATAAAGAATAAGTTCAATAATACATTAAATAATAGTAACAAATTTCTAAGTTTCTTTACATGCAAGAAAATTCCATCATTATAAATGTTAACAATAATTCAAATATAACATAATTGAATGATAAGGTAATTTCTGGAATCTATTATCCATGATATAACAGCATTATGTAAATATTGTAAAAAAACCAAGTAGTGGGGACAAAGATTTTTTTTCATTTTTTCCAGATTATATAAATAATAATAAATTTATGATGTTATTTTTCAGAAAGTTTGAAAATTTCCCCAATAGCAGGATTCTGAATAATTTTTTTAAATGAATGATAAATTGCCTTATGTAATGACCACATGTTAATAGTGAAAAGTGCACTTATCGACGGCATTATCCGGGTAGGTGCATTATAGCTATTAGCATGTGGTCATTTCTATGACATTAATTTTTCACCCTTATTAAATCTCATCATCTTTTTCTTCCCCGCAGGGGGCAATACATCAAATCATGGTTGATAAATAAGTAGTTTTATTTACTATTCACCTAATAGTAGGTAAATCTACTTATTTATCAACCTTGGTTTAATGTATTGCTAGGGGTTCGGCAATCCCCCTAGCAAGTATTAATATAATTGTGAGTGGCTCCTCATTCTTTGAATAGTAACTGCACACTATTATATCAGCAAAAACTCAGTTTTCTTGAGTCTACATTTTCTTTATTTTATCTATAGTACAAGTTTTCTTGAGTTATTTTTTTATAATGTCCCTATTACTTGTTTTTTTTCAAATTTGAGACACCTATCCACTCTCCATTGCAAATATCTATTATTCATCGTTTTCAATAAGGTAACGTACTGTAGTCGCATTTTAAGTTTTCTTGAGTTTGTTTTCTTTTTATTCTATTGTGAATTCAAAGTTTTCTTGAGTTATTTTTGTTTTTCAAGTGTCCACAAATTGAAAATAATTAATTACAATGTTGTGGTCGATAGCCTGCCACACTTCTATGATAATGCATTCAAATATAAAAAAATAAATATTCACATAAAAATACAGTTGATAATTGATTGAGTGAAGCGAATTTTCTTGTTTCAAGTCAATCAGAGTTTGTCGTCTGTTTGTTTGTACCGCAGTAAAATTCGCAGTTATGGTCTGCTTTGGATGAAATTCTGTATACAAGAACTTTGAAAAAATATCACAGAAACGTATTTATTGAAAAATGTTTAATTAATTTATCCTCGTTCCGAGATGGCGGCCCTTCATTCGGAAATTTCACCCTAAAAATCAACCTAACTTTTCTATACTTTATTGGATCAGGTTCAAATTGAACTCATTCGTCTCAGCACTACATAGCAGTATTATTTCATGTATCACAAGTTCAAAATTGGAATTTTTTGTAAAGTCCCAATCTAAGTTTAAGATTTTTTATCTAATCGAAATTTATCTATTCTAACCGTGCTTCCGAGCTCAAAAGTGTAATTACCTTTATTCTTCAGCGCTCCAATAAGGTGGTCTCAATTCATATATCACATGAAAAAAGAATAGAATCTGATAATTTTTTCCATAAAAGTCCTACATTTCAAGATTCAGATTTTGTATCTCTTCAACAGTGCATCCTAGCTCAAAAGTGTAAAAAAAACTTGTATTTCTCAGTGTCCTCCACCAATCTTATTTCATATAATATCATCATACTCTAAATTCAATTTGTATGTGTGAGTATGTATGTGTGTTTGTATGTGTGTGTGTGAGTAGTGAAGTTAGTGAGTGTAGCAAGCTCTGCTGGTCCCTGAACTACTAGTATAATACAAATCAAAAAGCTCTCCATTAAAGTGTCCACTAATCAACCCGTTCAATAACTTCACCATTTTAGTTTTCAATATTACTCCAATTAAATCATTTCATATTTTTCTTCCCCACAGGGGGCAACACATCAAATCAGGGTTGATGAATAAGTAGAGTTATTCATTATTCATCCTAATAGCAGGTAAATCTACTTATTTATCAACCTTGGTTTAATGTATTGCTAGGGGTTCGGCAATCCCCCGGTTTCCCGAGCAAGTATTAATATAATTGTGAGTGGCTCCTCATTCTTTGAATAGTAACTGCACACTATTATATCAGCGAAAACTCAGTTTTCTTGAGTTTACATTTTATTTATTTCATCCATAGTACAAGTTTTCTTGAGTTATTTTTGTTTTTCATGTCTCCATAAATTGAAATTGATGAAATCGTTTCCTCATGGATATTATAGCCTAATAATAATGATGATAATTTTGCCATATGGAATGGCCACATGTTAATGGTGAAAAAGTGCACTTATCGACGGCATAATCCGGGTAGGTGCATTACGGTATAGCTATTAGCATGTGGCAATTTCCAAGGCATATTTGGAAGCTCGATAGCCTGCCACATTCCCACAATAATGCATTCAAATATGCAAGTACTTTGAAACAAGGTGCAGAAACGTATATTTTTAAAATTTTTAAATTCATCCCAGTTTGAAGATTGCGACCTTTCATTCGGAAATTTTACCCTAAAAATCAACCAAATTTTCTATACTTTATTGGATCAGGTTCAAATTGGGCTCATTCTTTTCAGTGCTACAACGCGGTTTTATTTCATGTATCACATGTTCAAAATTTTTAAATTTTTTGAATTAGAATTTTCTTCAAGTCTCATTCCTAGTTTAAGATTTTCATCTTTCTAACCGCGCTTTCGAGCTCAAAAGTGTAGAAGACCTCTATTCTTCAGCGCTCCAAGGTGGTCTCAATTTGAAATAAGGAGAATTGAAAATTCTAAATACAATCTTTACCTGGTTCAGTCAATTCCCTATAGGATAATTGAAGTCTGAAACCAAAGAATCACTCCTACACTGAACCAGTCCAAAATATTCTATTAGTCCAAAATCCAAGAGACTAATAGAGACTGAACTCGCAAGACATGGTCTGCCTGCTTATATACTAGAACCATGATTTTCCACCCCTCATCACCCTTTGCCCTCTAGCTCCGCCTACACTCAAACTCTTCGGTCTAATATTCAGCTTATAAACTGAATTCAAATATCAATTTAAATTTACTATAATGTTTATTATGTTATATCATTTTAAACTATGGCTCCCCTTCATTATTAAAACAAATGATATCATACATTTTACCAATATTTAAACTTCAAAGTTTGTATACTGACAATTGAATACATACTCATTGAATTTGATTGATACAGTGATCAATCTTTCAAATCTAATATGGAAAATACTTCAATAATAAATTCATGAAATGAAGAACAAAATACAATGTCATACAGTACATCATCACAATTGAGTTGGATAAATCTAATCAATAAGATACTTATTAATTAAGCAGGTTTCTCATACTCTTTGTATAACTATAATAATTGTCAACATGTTTCAAACAAACATACCTTATTCTATTTACAAATTTGTCCTTAGCCTAAGAATCCGGATTTGACTAGCTTAATAATTATTAAATTATAATTCATTGTACAACATATATTTTTTAAATACTTTATACATAGCCTAACCTAATTCATGGCCCAATTTATATCTACATCTACTCATATCATGTTTATTCAAATAATTGATCATCAAATAATTGCTCCAATAATATTCATATGATAACCATGTGGTAAAATTGTAGCATATGCTAACCATACAGTCTGCAAGCATACAGTCTAATATCTTCGAATATTAGTTATTGAAACTAGTATTCACTGTGGAGTGCTTTTGGATTATTTAAATTCATTTTCAACACTGTTATTACTTATTACAGTTCGTCATGGATAGTAAGATAGATGAGTTTTATTCAACCTTATGATGTATTTGTATTTAAGCTATTCACGTGGTTACATTGTAAACTAAATAATATCTATATTTCACTTCTCTCCTAACTATATATCTATATAGCTGTACACAATCTACATTTACCTGCCATCAACTTATGCTATAGCTATATACAAGGGTTAACACAAAACACAGTGGGCCATGTGGTTTCTATTGTAAACGTGTCTGTGAATAACATTAAGAATACTGTTAGCAAGTTTCTATGAAAGAATTGATTCTGTTTCAAACTATTTTAAAAAAGAATACCACTGTCGGCTGGCTAGGAAGGCTATTCAACTGTAATCTCAATAGTTTCGAGAAACAGTTCTTTTTATTATTCTAGCTCTACGAGCATCCATATTCTTACTATAAAATATGTTCAGAGCATGTGTTACAACAAATTACAGAAATCTACAATATTTTTATCTTTTCATAAGATATTTTCTCAATTGTTATTTTATATAATTTATCAGATATATATTTGATTTATAATAATATTTTTTGTTACCAAAATTACCTATGTACAGTATTGTTGATTACTAATTTTTCAAATGGTATTCTTTCCATGGATTTTTTTATAAAAATAATGTATTAATTCTCTTTTTTCCATGGTTTTTTTCACCGAAATGATGTATGAATTTTTATTTTTTTATATGATATTTTCTCAATTGTTATTTTATATCATTTATCAGATATTATTTGATTTATAATATATTTTTTGTTACCAAATTATCTATGTACAGTATTGCTGATTTCTAATTTTTCAAATGGTATTTCTTCCATGGATTTTTTTTTATAAAAATGATGTATGAATTTTTATTTTTTTATATGATATTTTCTCAATTGTTATTTTATATCATTTATCAGAGATATATTTAATATAATAATATTTTTTGTTACCAAAATTACCTATGTACAGTATTGCTGATTTCTAATTTTTCAAATGGTATTTTTTCCATAGGTTTTTATAAAAATGATGTATTAATTTATCTTTTTCCATGGTTTTTTTCACCGAAATGATGTATGATTTTTTTTATATGATATTTTCTCAATTGTTATTTTATATCATTTATCAGATATATTTGATTTATAATAATATTTTTTGTTACCAAAATTACCTATGTACAGTACTGCTGATCTCAAATTTTTCAAATGGTATTTTTTCCATGGATTTTTTTATAAAAATGATGTATTAATTTCTCTTTTTTTATACCGAAATTATGTTTGAATTTCTCTTTTCTTATAATATTTTCCATGGTTTTTTCATACCAAAATGATGTATTTCGATTTCTCATTTTTCAAATAATATTTTTCCATTGTTTTTGTTAACAAAATAATGTATTAATTTCTCTTTTCTTATACATTTTTTCCATGTTTTTTTTATTCTGTATATAAATATATCAATATACTATTCAAATATATAAAATTATCATCTGTCGTCAGTGAATGTTCTTTATCACCTTTATTATTCATTTTTTTGTATCAATGTTTTATCTGCATATTTTTAAGAGGTTTTTATATGTCTTATTCAAAGTTGTATTGTTATTGAACTGGGTCTGACGTTTACCGTATATTTTTTCCCCACAACTTTTTAATTTCTTCACTAACTATCAGAAATCTTTTCAGTTTTGATAATTTTATTTTTAGACTGAATGTTTGTGCACGTTTATGCATTTTGTCTATTGATATTACACTAATTCAATCACTTTTATTAATTTTTTCTTTCATTCATCATCATCATCATCATCATCATCATCATCATCTTCTTGCCCGCAGGGGGCAATGCATTAAACCAAGATTAATAAATGAATAGATTTATCTTCTACAGTATTAATCTTGGTTTAGTATTGCCTGGGGTTTGGCGATCCCCCGGTTTCCCGAGCAAGTATGGGTATAATTTGTGTGTGTGCTTTCTAATTCATTCATTCATTTAATTCATAACATTCATCCGTCCAAAACTGTTTCAATCCACAAGTTTTCAAATTAACATGTTTTAAAACTTCATAAAGAATAACAAGAAGACTTCAACCATGAAACCAATTGTGTTCATGCCATAAAGTCCATAAGTTTGAATATAATAGTGCTTGTTCTCTGTCCAAAAACAAATAGCCTAACAAATCTAATGAACATTCATTAAAAAAGATTGAACTTTTACTTGGATGCTAAGACAAGAATAATATTTAACTTTCATTATTTTAGCAGAAGGATCGTTTCTTAAGATGTTTCCTAACAAGTGTCTCACAGAACAGAATTTTTGTGAAATGATAAAATATTTGGTTCGGTTTAATTGGCTTTTCCAACGTTGTTTGAATAGAAGCCTCACACAATTATATCAGCGAAAACAGTAGAGCATGGTTTGTTCTGGTGATTGTTTATTCTCACATTCCTCACTTTCAATATCCTATCACAACATGATCTTCACACAACACTCAAATAAACTTTATATTTTTCGAATGATTTATGAATGAAAAGTTTCGATTACTTTCCAGTTTAGTTTGGACCAATAAATAGATAAATCGTTGGTTTTATTTTAGCAAAATATTTGGTGACACTTTGCCACTGTGGAATGGTGTGAGTGGAGGCTGCTACCCTCTCTCTCACCCCATTTCAACAGTATTGGTGTTACATTTTATTCATTAATAATTATTCATAAATTATCATAAAATGACAAGTTTTCAATCCTAATCCATTATCTATGGCCATTTTTTTCCTTGATTTGAATTTACCAATAAAATTTAGCATACTTTTTAAATGATTAATTATTTTACCAGATCAACTGTTTTATTTGCAAGAATAGTTTTGACTGTTTGGATTTTTCTGAAATGAACTGAACTTTTCCACTAGTTTGAATCAAGTCCCTGTTAGATTGAACTGTCAGTATTTGTTATGAATAACACCAACACTCTACATTCAACTAATGCTGACAGGTGCAAGTGCATCTCACTATATTGTTAGTGTTGTGTGTCATATTTTGCATTTTCCAGCTTCAATTTCCTTGTAGTTTCTCTCTCCTCTGCAACCTAACCTAACCTAACCTAACCTAACCTAACCTAACCTAACCTAACCTAACCTAACCTAACCTAACCTCTTCTGCACTACTTCTGCATGGTGTTTTGCTTTGGCTTGTTTCTAGTGTGTGTTATCTCTTGTGTGTTTTCTGGGCAGCTTTTATGCGTGGTTCACGTGCTTTTCGCAACCAATTTGTGGGTCTATTGTAGTTGTACTAACATCAATCAGTTTGCTGCTTGCTTCTGGTCTGTCGTGTGTTTGTACAAACAGTTCTCAGGTTTTCAGGAAAAATATTTAAATCAAACCATTCAAATAATTAGTGCTCAGACTCAGTTCAATTTATACAATTTTGAAAAAGGTTTGAATGTTGAAAAGTTGAGAATGGTGTATATCTGCAATCAACTCTTGAATAGAAGAGAAATAATAAGTCATTGAAGTAGAAACTATGAGCAAGGATGGAATGCCACCAGCATAAATAATGTGAGTACATTTTTATTTTTCTCCACTTTGTGCAGCCGAACCTCATTATAACTTTTTCCTACAGTTACGTTGAAAAGTGGCCATTGCTGCACTGATTACAGAACGCAAAGAATCACTTTTCCGCTCTAGTGCGGGAAAAATTTTTCTGCACTCCAGATTTGCAACATGGCAACGCAAAATACTTAGTAGGTTATATGGAGCAACAGTGCAGCAAAATCAAAATGAAGTTGGTAACAGTGACTGCTGTGGCTGCTATAGTGAGCAGAGGTGCAACCAAGCACAACGCGCTAATTATTCCAATGATTCTATCTCGTTGCACTTCTAATAGTCATTTTTCTTTAGGGCTACTGTTGAATATAAATGAAAATGGAAATCCAAGTATCCTTTTTAAAATTGTTTAATCACAACATATGCTTCGTCGGCTATATATGATGCCATTATCCTAATGAATAGCCGAATCATGTTGTGACTAAAACCTTTCTAAAAAGGGTACTAAGATTTCTATTTCTATTTATATAGCACTTTAACTTTGCTGTAATAAAATACAGTACCTATCTTGAGAGACGGTTTCTGGTATTATGGTTTCTGTAAATTAATAATGCAGTTTTGCTAAACGATTGTGTATTTTTTAATACAATGATAGTTTTCCGATGTTTTAAGTAGAGTAAAAAATGTCATGATATAAATATTATTTTATGTCTTTAGTTATAATGAGGGTACTGTTGTATAAATATTATGCTATTGAATGTTTTTATTGATTTGTGTTGAAGATTTATGTGAAGCGGTTCCCCGCTAGAAGTTTGTACATGAGAATAATAGATTGAATAGTTGCTAGAGAATAATAGATTGAATTTATTTATCTATTTATTTATTTCATTGGCAATTACAGATCATAATTATAATATGATTGGGAGAAGACAACAGGCATAGCCCAAAACTGTCTTCTCCCAAATTTTTACAAATAAAAGTTTCAAAAAAGAATGAGGTTAAGATTTCACTTTCACTTTAGATTATTTGGCCTCATTTACAGATGAAAAAACAATATTAAGATAAGCATTTCTTGTCAAACTTGGGAATATTTTAGTGTTGAATATTTTTCTTTATGACTATCAAAACTCTCGTACTTATTCCAAATTTTTATTTGAAATAATAATGATTCATTACTTGATTTTCTCTTTCTAAATTAGACTTATGATTCAAAAGTGAGTGAAACATAACTCACTTTTGAATCATAAGTCTAATTTAGAATTATTTAGAACATTATCTTAATTTAGAACATTATAATGAAAAAATGATGATTAATATTTAATAGTGTGTTTGTCTTTAAGGTCTCAAAATTTCAAAGTTTTTTCAAAGTTTGGAATTTTTTAATTAATTGTAATTGATTTAATTTGATTTTGAAGTATTTTTAATTTAAAAATAATCTTTGTGTGTTTCGAATTGTAAATTGAGTGTGTAATAGGAGAATGTTAAGTGACACAATCATAACCTAGCTACATTTGGACTGTTGTATAAATTAGAATTGGAACCGTTTTGGGCTTATAAGCCTGTGGTACTCTTCTGAAAGTTGTGTAATTCTCAATGATTAAATAAATAAATAAATATTTGTATAGGAATAATGACGAGTTAATATTAGAAGTGAATTTTCCACTTTTTTAAATTTTCCAAATTTTAGATGCTCTCATCAGTTGAGTTGAGGAGTGGATGGTAATTAGATTTAATAAAAATTGAACTATCAATTTTATGTTCAAATTGATTAATTCTGTATTTCACCATTTCAGGTTGCTGTTCACCCACTATTTATGTGGGTTCCGAACCACAAAAGGTAGGAGACTGACAGTGCTTCTGAGGCAATTTATTATTCGACACTGAACTAAGCTACTGTCAGTCAATAATTTCAATTCAAATTATCTTTTCTCTGTTTGCAGTGAAACCTCATTATAACTCTCTGCTATTCAATAATTGTCTTCACTGTTTCTCACTTTTCTAACATAAATTTATGTATTTCTTTAATTTATCAACAATATTATCCATGGAAATATTATTTCGATTATAAAGTTTATTATATTCAAAGTATTTACATATACCTATCTCCAAAATTCAATTATTCTAGGAAATTAAATTTCTACCACTTAATAAGATTTTAGTTGCCAATTTAATTATCTATCAAGGATACGGTACAGGTTCTCTTTGTTTTATTAGTATTTCTAGAGTATTTTATGTAGTGGTATGTCATTAAATTAATATTATGAAAGGCAAGTTATAATGAGGTTCTGCACAAATGTTGTTGAATATTTTTTTCACATGCATTGAATGTTGAAGGGTCTCCCCACAATAATATAGGAAAGCAGAATTTAATAAATTCAGACTAGAACAAATTTACAAATGAATTTGAATTGAAGTAGTGATTAGTGAAGTTGGAAATATTCTCTTTTACTTCAAGCATTCAATATTAATCTATAAATGGTTCAAATTTTCTATAAATGGTATTAATTTTATCAGAGATCAAATATAATTTGTAATTTTTTATCATTTTAATTTCATGCAATGAAGCTAGTAGCATCTATATTTTCCAACTAAACCAAAATATTATGACAATTAAATTATTTTGAATGACTTTAGATGAGTTTATTGATAGTTCAGAAATGAAGGTAGGCCTGCTGATAGCTTTTGTTTTCTAATTGTGGGGAGATCATTACAGGGAGATGCTGAGTGCTATGAGGATCCTTATGTGTGTTGGAACCCATGAGATGGGTGATGAAATACTTCAAACGAACTGTGTTCTATGTGATGTACCTTATTCCCTTCACAATTAAAATCATAAAATATAAATTAAATCCACTGCTGATTATAAATAATCATGTATTGATTTGAATTATTGATTGAGGTCCCATATGCGTTGGGGGCATGGCCCCACCCGCGAATGGGGCAAGCCCTTAACGGAGGTTTAGGGTGTAGAATCCCCCAAGAGAACTTGAAGGTGCCCCATGCGTTGAGAGGCATGGTCCCAACCGCGAGTGGGGCAAGCCCTTAACGGAGGTTTAGGGTGTAGAATCCCCCAAGAGAACTTGAAGGTGCCACATGCGTTGAGAGGCATGGTCCCAACCGCGAATGGGGCAAGCCCTCAACGGAGGTTTAGGGTGTAGAATCCCCCAAGAGAACTTGAAGGTGCCCCATGTGTTGAGAGGCATGGTCCCAACCGCGAATGGGGCAAGCCCTTAACGGAGGTTTAGATGTTTAGGGTGTAGAATCACCCAAGAGAACTTGAAGGTGCCCCATGCGTTGAGAGGCATGGTCCCAACCGCGAATGGGGCAAGCCCTTAACGGAGGTTTAGATGTTTAGGTCTTAGAATCACCCAAGTGAAATTAAAATGCTTCTTAATGTGTTGAACGGAATAAGGTACACATTTATTATTGGATATTCCAGTTTCCTTGGTTAAAACGTGTACAAGGGTCTCCCCACGATAATTTATTACTAGGTACTACAATATTAGTGGAATATAAGAAACATATAAACTCTGATGAAACTCAGAATATAACATATTCATTGGGTAAGAAAAAACATTTAGAGTTGAAAGGACTTTGATTTTGCTTTATTTCAGCATTCCATTATTTTTCTATAGAAATTCAAATATTTCGCATATTCATCAATCTAAGAAGGCTATTTGAATCCATGGATCTTGAGAATTTTACACCTGTTAATCCTCAATTTTCCACTTATAATAAAGTAGAGTTGACTACTTCAGAGTTCAGAAATAGAGTACCTAGCTTATGAATTTTTATTGAGGGGAAACCATTTCAGGTATTTACAGCATGGAATATGCGGGGCTCATGATTTTATGTGGGTTCCATACCACAAGGTAGGTGATTAACATAAGAAAGCAAAAGGTAAGTGAGTAATAGTGCATAAGAATTGATATTTTGGTGATCGTTTTCTTGTTTACATCACAATTCAAGGCTTTTTCTTCTCTCAGATAACGTCGTGTGTATTCCACTACCGTATAGGCTCGAGTAATCATATTTCATTTTTCTAATTCTTATACGGTAGACCTAATATTTTCAATACGGTTGTTTGAACATAGCATTTACCTATAGGCCCATTTTTTTAATTTCATTTCACTCGATCTTGTTAGGATGATAAGCTTCTACAGCCTGTCTTTTTTTCATGATCAGTGAGTATAATATCAATTGATTCACTTTAATCTGCCAGCAAACAATGCTTTTAAGCGTTAAAGCAGACAATTTTGAGCAATAATTTTGTAATTGCTTTTAAACTTGGGTACGGTACTTGACCAATGCTGACGGCTGAAATAAATCTCACCAAGAATTCTATTAAGAGGCAGTAAAATATTTCTATATTTTCAAGTGGAATAAGCATTTCTTTATATTTAATACAAAGTAAATTGATGCCTAGCTGCGTATATTTGTACTACAGTATATTTTGTATACGGTAGGCCTGCCTAAAGAGTTTCTGAATTATCTAGAATTTGAAAATAAATTGTCCCTAAAAAGTAAATTTGTATGGCTTTAGTTGCTCCTTGCGGGAAGGTCCAACATCACCTGAATGTGTAATTTAAGCCATCAATAGGCCTTACGACTGTCATATTCCAGCCGGGACCGACAGTTGACTTGCTTATACGAGAACACAGGAGTTATCTGATCGAAAAATAGGTGATTGGCGGGTTTAAACCTGGGATCTCTAGGATCCACTAGAACACGGATCGTTCCCTTTTAAAACCTTGGATTGTGATGGATTTTTTGAATAGCGGTCACCAAATTAATAGCTCGTTGTTTGCCTTTAAATTGGTCAAGTAGGCTTATAGGTAGAGGCTACATCAATAACGTTTTCCTAGGCCATAAGAATATGCTATGTAGGCCTACCTGACCTAGGAATTTAGTTATTATGGCAGCTCAGCCAACTAGCTTAGCAGCCTACCGTACATGGTTCAAATTTTTGGGATTAAAGCTACCGTACCTTAATAGTTTTTGACTGCAAATTGCACTGTAATAGGCTTTACTCTTTTCAAGTAACTTGGACCAATTTAAAGGCAACTGTGAGTCTAGATTTATAGTAGACCTAAAAGTTTAGATGGGGAACCACTTAAAATTACAAGATGCAATGTTGATGCAAAGTTATCGTTCTTTATTATTTGAAATTATTAAAATATCTAGATTGATAACAGTGCAGCATCCCTAATGTTTTACTGTTTACATTACAATGAACCTAAATTGTTAGGTTATGTTTGCCATAAGCAGACCTTAGACCAGTTGTAGATTTGACACGGCCCATTGTATATTGATATTCATACTGAAAGTCGATAAAGTCAACATCTACTGCCAAATCCGCTCCTTGTCAAAATATCCTATCCCCAAAAATCATACGCTAACGAAACTGTGCCTAAACATAACCTAAAAGATAATAAAACCTTAAAGGTTAGAGGTAAAAAGTGTGTCTAGACGTTACATTACTGCATTTAGATGCAAATATGCTTTTATTATTTGAATTGTATGGATAATTGATAAGCTAAAAGCTTACATTTGTGAACTCTTCTTCGCATCTATGTGACATTAACTTATTGTCACCGTATTATTTTTGGGGATGCGATATTTTGTTCAACTCTGATATCGATTAATAACTATCGATATGTTTCAAAATTATATATTGATATCTACCGTTCGATATTCCATCACTGGCGCGTAAGATCCTTGATTTTAAAATTCGAATTACGGTATTTCTAAGATTTTTTTGATGCGCATACATGATACATGCAAATATATCACAGGAATAAATGAAGAATAAAAGTGGGTTTATCCACTTTTCAAGCTCTAGTTAATTCTGTACTATGGTAGATAAAAATTCGGCTCCTATTTTATCTTAAATACTTACTAAATGCTCTTTGCTAGCTCACAAAATTAGGGTTGACAAAGTCAACATTAATTATTATTATTTAGTTGGAGCTTCACGATTTCAATTGCTGATTTTTCCAATGTGGAAAACTGATGTATTTTGTTTTCATTTTTCTTAATGAAAATTAATATTAACATTCTGGTTAGAATGATATGGCAATAAATTTGATTTGAATCCTACCTTAGGCAGTGAGTTTAATTCATTGACTTTATACCTTTTCCTCTAATCAATTACTATCTATACTATGGATATCAGCAATTCATATTTTTACCACGTATTGCGAACACTCATGAATTATCATGCATGCGTTTAAACAGTAGAAAAATATGCAAAAATATCAGATTCGCTTGATATCTGGGGTATGGATGGAGGTTGACCTAACAAGTGTTACATCATAATATATCACACTTTTTCCTACAATACAGAGTAAGTTATTCATTAAAACTGAATTGTTCTCTCTTCTCTTAGATGAGAGAAACCAATCATATTCTATCAATACATTATAACTCTGGAACAAAAGCGAGTTTAACAAATGTGATGACATATTATTGTTCATTCTCATCAAATAGGCCTACTATCATTCCTGAGAGTTTGAGCAAAATTTTTAGTTTTCGACCATTTTTACAAAAGTCCATGATGTTCATGGACTTCATACGAAATGAAAATCTCTCAGAATTGGATGATATTCAGGCTATGGCTAGAGGTTGACCTGACAAGTGTCGTGCTATAATATCAGACGTTTTGCTACAATACAGGGTGAGTTATTCACTGAAACATAAATCCTACCTCCACTCTCAGATCAAAGAAATCACTCATCTTCAAATTCTTATAACTCAAGAATAGGAGTGAATTTCGCATCAGAAAATATATTTATCAATGATTTAATAATAAATTATCATAATTGAGAATTAATAATTTGCTAATTAATTATAGTTGTACATTGTTAAACAACAATCTGGCAATGATGCCGTGCTAGAAAAGGAAATTGCTATCTGCTTTGTAGAATAATAGAATGCTAATCAAACCCTGAGATTATAACGTGCACATCTCTTCAGTAATTCCTTGTCAATTGAATTATTCTTTACTTATATTTGGATAAAATGATTGTATTGTAATGTAATAGACTGACCCAAAAACGAGGGCTTATCTACAGCAGGCTATTCAATCAATAAATAAACAAAATTCCAGTCAGCTCTTTATTCTGAATAATAAAAAGAATTATCATTCACAATATATGGGTAACATATTCAGGAGCATAATGAATTTACAACATATATTTCAATAATCTAACACAATATTATAGTCTCGCTACACTTACAAAATAGATCAATATATTTATTAACAATAATTACAAAATATAAATAGGTCCAAAAAGGTTATTATAACATACTAATGGATGGATTTCACTGATGAAAGGGATTAGAAGAAGGAATTTAATATTTTGAAAAATTCATAATTTTCTATACAGTAGGAAAATTCCTTAGAATTTTCTATTATTTTCTGATTCATTGTTGTGATGTAGACATGGAATGAATATTTTTTTTGTCTAGTCAGTGCGATAATTTTGAAATTATCACATAGAGAAGAACCTTATCTATTTTCAAGATAAATTTACCTCAAACATGGATTGTTCCAATGTTTAGAAAAATAAACTTCAACTAGTCTGCAGAATATTTATTCTTATATTATTAAAATAGAGAATAGAATATAATTTATATATTTATAATAAATAGAATACATTGAATACAAAAATGGACTGCAGATGCCTAGTTTAAAAGACAATTTTTGTCGAATCTAAAGACCTTCGATTTCAATGTTATTTTGCTTACAAAGAACGTAATCATAAGCAGCGAAACATTTCATACTATAAACATTGAAGGAATTGATTGCTATATCATTAAAAACATGTTGAAAAGTAGAAATCATTGATTAGTACCTTAGCTTGTAATAGAAAAGGAAAATGACGATAAAAATAATAATTTATATTCTACATTAGACTATTAGAATAGCACATTGGAATGACATTTTTTTTAGAAATACGGGAACAATTTTTTTACTCAGCCTCATCATTAGATATGTAAAATGACAACTTCTAAAAAATCATTTCTCATTCCCCATAAAATAATATTGATTTCGAGTTGATTAGTCGATAATTTTTTGATAAGTGGAAGAATAAACATGTCTAAAATCGATATAATTGAGAAATATATATACATAATTACAAGATAAGAATGAATCCTTAATATTAATGTAGTATAAATTGCTAATATACAAAGGGTTCAGATAATATAATAGTATATATGTTAATGGTAATCTATCTTTAGATTTCTATAAATAAGCAGACTTTAATAGATATACAGTGCCCTAAAAACGTGAGTTATTTCATTATGAGTGAAAACTATTCCAGAAAACGTATTTATGAGAACAAATTTGATTGGTTTTGTTTGTGAAACCATTAATTCTATCTGGATCCACTGAATTGATTTAAAATTCCAATTTATTAAAGTTTTGAGGGAATTCATGTCCCTTTTTTCTTGTAAGCTTCAGTAGCTTTACTCCAATTTCGATTGAATCCAAACTAAAATCATATTCTAATGTAATAATCCAATACCGTACTTACAGTTAATGGGACGATTTTTGCTTGTGAAATTCGGGAGCTTGGTTTCAATTTCAACTGAATCTTAACTAAGATTACATTAATCTAAAGACAGTATCTGTTAGTTTTTATCTGTGATACAGTAGGCTATAATAGTTAAGGCACTCATTTCAGGGAACCTGGGTTGAAAGTCGGTTAAGGATCTTCTAATAGTATTAGCCTAAATTACTACATGACAGTTTACAAACTCTCATGATAAAATTATCTCTAAAATATAGGTTTCAATCCATTTATAAAATATATTCAAAAATGTTATCATCCAGCATTCAGCTCAGGCCTGTTTGCATAATTATTAAGGCCTACTCATTATTTTGATACTATCCAATATCATTCAATAAAAGTAGTTTCAATATAAGGCACATTACAGCACATTTATTTTCAAAAAAACTATAACAAAATCATTAGTAGCCTACCTACAACAAAAATACAATAAATTTATTACTAAAAATGTATCATAATTACAAATTGAGCACTGTGACTAAAACATTATATTAAGTAACATAGCCGGAAATACAAAATTCCAATTTTTTATTCTAATAGCTGGAAAATTGACAATGTTTTTCTCAATATAGTCTTCTTCCTTGATCAGTATTACAGTATTCATACACAATTCTACAATAAATTTATAGTAAACAATACTATTATCAATGGAATGTGTCGTTCTATTAAACAAAATGTATGATAGCTAATAGAGTTTTTTTAATGCATTTCTGCTCTGCTGGAAAAAAGAGAATAGCATTGACTCTTATGAAAATGTTCACACAATTCAGACAGCAATGTGTGAAAACGTCCATATAAATAATGGTACCTATATTCTCTATAAGCAGAAAAACTTCTGTTGAAAACGGGGCTATGGAGTATATTGGAAGTGATGTATATAAATCAGACTATTAATAGTTATATTTCCAATTGAAATCATGTTTTTGGAATGTGATTTTCAAACAATAATTCATCATTGATCTTATAAAATATAGAATAGTTTTCTATAACCTAAATCTAAATAAATTGGCACTAATTTTAGGAGATGGCATCTATGCACTTTCCACTTGCTTTATAGTCCTGCTTCCCTTTTAGAATAACATTGGCTCTTATGAGAGGTTTCACACAGGTTTATGTGTGAACACGCCCATAAGATTCAATAGTATTCTATTTCTGTAAGTTAGGAATTCATAATTGAAAAGGAGGACTTAAGCGTGTATTTACGAGTTCTCATCATGCATTTTACATTACAATTTCATTCAATACAAAATATTGAATAATCTACATATTTAGATCTCTAAATAATAGCTGATATACTCTAACACTCATCTTATATGGTGTGTTTTTGTATAAATAATTTTGTATTAAAGTATAAAATAATCGACGATTAAGGTTGACTACCGTTAAATTGTTAGATTCTTGATCACAGATCACATTCTAATCAATCTTAATATAATTATTTAAGTAACCGGCCGTTAAATCACCATCATTTGCAGTAATTGGTTTTTAAATTGTGAGAATATATATATAAATTTTTTCTTGTTATCCTATCTAAATTGGAAAAATTTCGACATTATATTTGTAGTTTATCACCTGTCCAACACAATAATCCAATTTCAAACACAATAATGGACAAGACATCGATTTTAAATTGAGAAAATCTCTACATTTTTCTTGTTATCCTATCTAAATTGGAAAAATTTCGACATTATATTTATATATCAGGTGATACCTGTCCAACACAATTGTCCAATTTCAAACACAATAATGGACAAGACATCGATTTTAAATTGAGAAAATCTCTACATTTAGATGTCCAACAAGATTATTCAGTTTTGAACAGAATAAGAGACGAAATCACGATGCTACATTGAGAGAATTTATACGTTTTCTGTTGTCTATCATTGTCTAACACAATTAATCCTTTTCTAACACAATAATAGACGAACTCTAGATGTTAAATTAAGAGAATGTTGACCTTTTTCTGTTGTCTATCACCTTTTTGACATATAATTAATATTATTGATTAAGAGCCACTAAAGACTGACTACAGTACTTTTCCGCACTTCAAAACATGATGGCGTGTTACTGTGTCGCATTTACAATGAACAGCTGCATACCTGCAGAGTTCAGCTTAAGATGAAATCTTGACAATTAACAATTGATCAGTTGTAAACTTTTTGTGCTGTTACCCTATCTAAATTGAGAAACTCTCAATTTTATTAGATGTCCGACAGAAGTATTCAGTTTGAAACACCATAATTCACGAAGCCTCAATATGAAATTGTTAAAATTTTCATGTTTTCAGTTATCTATCACCTTTTTTTAACACAATTACATCCAAACACAAAATACATGAAATCTCGATGATAAATTGAGAGAACGTTCAAGTTTCCTGTTGTTATCTTATTTAAATAAATAGAATATCGACATTATTAGTTGTTGTCTATCATCTGTCATCATAGAATATGATTTTCAAGCACAATAATTTCTCACATTCAAACACAAAAATACAGAAAGCATCGATGTTAAATTGAGAGTACCGTTCGAGTTTTCTCTTGTTATCCTATTTAAATTGGGAAAATATCGACATTATTTGTAATTATCATCTGTCGTACACAATTACTATGATCCAAACAAAATAAAGCTGGGTTTACACCAAAGTTATAAACAAAATGTTAATAACTTAATCCTTATAGATTCTATCAGATTAAACGGAACTTGACAAACACATATGTTCATCATGTGTATGATAAGATATGTACGATCTAATAGAATCTATAAGGACTAAGTTATTAACATTTTGTTATTAACTTCGTGTAAACACAGCTTAATGGACAAAATCTCGATGTTAAATTGAGATAATAGACAAGTTTCATCTTCTTATTTCATCTAATTTGAGAAATATATCGGCACTATTTGTTGTCTGTCATCTGTTATCATGGGACACCATTTTCAAACAAAATTTCTCACATCCAAATACAGAAGTTTCCAGAAATATATCGGCATTATTTGTTGTCTATCATCTGTTATCATGGGACATAATTTTCAAACAAAATTTCTCCCATCCAAATACAAAAATACAGAAGTTTCCACGGAATCTCAATGTTAAATCGAGAGAACGTTCAAATTTCTTGCTGTTGTGTTATCTGCGCACATGGAATGATGGCTTCCTGGTGAACTTCTGGCCGACGGTGAGCTCTATCCAAGACCGCAGAGCTGTAATAGATGTGAAAATGGAGGGATGAGACCGCTGACCACAGTGACCATTGTGACTGAGAACGCCCTGCAGCTCCCACACTCCGTCCTCCGAAGCGCACATCAGGGGGGCACCCACGTTTGTCTACAAGTAAAATAAAATAAAATAAATTCACCTCTTTGAAACACATAAATACTCTTATACAAACAAGTTGAGTTGAATACAATCATTACATTCCATGATATTACATCACTGTTATTGACCGAGCAAAGTGAGGTCTAAGATTCAAGTCGACGGTTTTGCATTTCTCTTTATGTTTATATGTTGCGCATTTACGGCGAAACGCGGAAATGGATTTTCATGAAATTTGACAGGTATGTTCCATTTTAAATTTCGCGTCGACGTATATACAAGGAAAAGGAGCCTCACTCATACGCCAATATTAGAGTAAGAATCCGACTATAGAATTATTCATCATAAATCAGCTGTCGAGTGGATTATGAATGGCATGCAATGACGCATGCAATTTCATTTCATTTCATTCCATAATTTATTTATTCATAAATTTGTACAGTGTATTCAATGAATAGTGTCAAAAATATACATATTTGATTTGATAAAATACAAAATAAATAAAAACATCCACAGAATACAACAATGCAAACATAAAATACAATTCAACTCATAGGAGCTGATCTCATTCATTCGGATATTCTTGGATAATTATTATAAAGAGCTCTTTCAGTTGAATATATCTTTTATTTCAATTTGAATTTATTGGGATTCGGCTCTTGTTGGATTCGCGTCGGTAGCTTGTTATATAGAACTTGGCTCCTATGTATGTGGGCTTCTTCTTGTAGAACTCAAGTCTATGGCTTTGCAAATGTAAATTCAATATCTCAACTTATTGAAAACACAGCTGTTGTGTGGACTATTAATTGCATGCAGTGAGGCATGCAATTGATAACTTGAAGTAGCATCGTTTTTTCTCCCGACTTTTCTCTGCTTTCAACTCGGTAAGCTTTTGATGATAGTAGCATAGCTGTTTTACATCAAATTATTATCATTGTCGAAACAACAACCCAAACAGCCATTAGTCGTTAATACACCGATATTTCGTCGAGACGACAGGACAGGACAGAATTTACTCTGATGGACAGTATTAGAGGAGACCGTGGTTTATAACTGCGCGAGGTCTACTGTTCACAGAACTACTAGTGTAAAATATACACTATGAACAGATTAATAAAACAATATAAAACTTGTAGTACCCTTTTTATTTAAAACAATTGTTGAAAAGGTTGAATTGTTTTAAAGTTTTAAAATGTTTTGAATACAAGTAGCCCATATAAGTGAAGTGATACTATATTGTTGAATTTCTCCATATTAAGATGAAATGAAACTGTTATTGTCAGTTCCACATAATTTATTTAAGTCAAACTTGAGTTTCAATGCACTAAGGCATCATCTTCAGTTTTTTTTTTTTTTTTTTTTTGGTGAGACTGAAAAAGACCACTGGATCTGGAAAGAAACTCAAATAGGTTGGCTCAAATAAATTATGTGGAACTGACAATATTGCTTTTATTTCACCTTCACTGTTAAGTCTTAAATCATGCTACAATTATAATTATACTAATAGCAGGTAATCCGTGTTCCGCAAGGTCCAATTAAAAACTTAACAAACTGAAAACTTTACCTACTGAAATCTTGAATAAATGTATATAGGCCTATAACCATCCTCGGTAAACAAAGAATCTATATGCAAAATTTTAAGTTGATCAGTCGAGTAGTTCAGACGTGATGATGCGTCAAACATAATTTTCCTTTCCCGTACGTTTATAAGCCGTTTCTTTTCTTTATTACAGTAAAGATAAGTAGGAGTATTTTAGCAAGTAGGCTACATATTTCCTATATAACAAGAATATCCTATTCATTAGATATAAATAAAAATAAAATTCTCAGTACCCTTTTTGAATTATTTATCACAACATGTTTCAACATTGATGTAAATGAATTACTTGAAAATGGCATTAATGTTGAATGTACTGAGGGTACTGACATTTTTATTTCTATTTAGATTACAAGTAGTAGCCCTATACAGGAAAGAGACAATATATTCATTAGAATTAAAATATTTCAAAAAATATCTATATTTGTGTTTTGTGTATTGAAAATACCTATATTAAATGTTTTGTGTATTGAAAATTCCATATTCAACAATAGTAAAATTCTATTAAATATCTACCTATTCATATTTTATAAACCAGTAATAGCCTAACAGTTTTGACTCCAAAAAAAAAAATTGTGAACAAGACTACTGTATATATACGGTAGAGATTCACCACCGTAAGAATGCTAAGCTCAACAAAAAAATGCCTAAAGTGAGCTATTCTATCAGCTCTACTCAGTAAATTGCTTTCTTCTGCATAATAAATATAAATACCTCTCTACCCATCTTTTGGTAGAGTGTCACTGGTGAGGATATTTTCTATATTATTTCCGAAGAATGGACATTGATATGTTCAAAACTCCACCAATTTATGTAGATACAAAACAATAATTATTATATCTTGAAGGAATTTCTGAATTACATTCTTTTCTCTTATCATGTACAGTTCAATAATTATTATTTCAGTTTATATTATGTGTATTCATCTAAAACTGTATTGCAAGCTATTACAGTATATATCAGTGTATAAGGCAGTAAAAATTGACAATAATCGACAGTAATCGGCTTGAGATAACAGTAAAATTTGCGACATAAATTCCCTATACCATGGGATATCTACTTACGCTATTGTTTCTCTATGGTATTATATACGTACATAGCAAGGCGACTTATCAGCTTCAGCGAACGAGGCACAGATCTGCTCTGTGGCAACGAAACCTGGATAATGTTCGGTTGAATTGCAGTCAGCGCGGTCTATGTCAGGAGCTGGAACGTAGCTCACTCGACGGCCAAAGTTCACTTCACCTGAAACATAAATTAATTCAAATTTTATTCGAGTTGAATCAAATTTTTGAGTCTAGAATATTGCAAGTCATCAATCAACACGGTAGTTGACTGAGTCAGAAATACTTTGAGTGATCCATAGACTTGTAATAATTATTGTGAATATGATAGGTTACCATAGAGAGAAATAATATAGAATTATGTCATCTTTCTTTACTCTATGATAGTAACAAGATTGAATACTACACCCATGATGTAGGGTGTTTATTTTTCAAACAGCACTGTTAACTTAAGCCGATAGTCCTATAGTGAGGTCCACGTTATAATGGCAGTGTTTGATTAGCAATGGTATTGCTATCCTTGTCTATCATTCAACAAAGCGGATAGCGACATCTCTTTCTCGCTTTGCTCTGTTGCCAGATTGTCTTTCAACAATGTAGAATTAATAATTAATTAAAAACATATTTCATCTTAATTATGAAAATAATTTCTTGCTTAATAAAATATAATTGATTATTTTTAATAACTAATAATTGATTGACGAGAACAGTGGCGCCATTTTACCAAACTGCTTGGGGGGGGGGCAAACATCAAGAGGTATGAGGGGGGGGAAGGAATACCCCCAAAGGATAGAGGGACCTGGGTTTTCCCCCATAAATGTTATATTCGAAGATGTTATTATATGCTTCATTTCTTCCAGTTTTATACAAATGTAGTTGAAGTATCAATACAAACATATACATTATTAGTTATTAAATCATGAAATATTTATTAGAAATATAGGTCTACAGAGAGGCCCTTAAGTAGGACTACACTGAAACAGATTTCTTAAAATAATGGAAAAAGGTAAATTTTTCTTTACAAAAACAATTTCAACAATTTCATTGGGGATCATATTCTAATTGGAGAATAACTTTCAGTTCAAAAGCTGAAGAAACATTACGCTGTTCCCATAATTCTCACCAACTCTGTACATACATTTTTGATTGTCTGATTGTGCCCTTTCTTTTGCTTTCACTGTGACATCTTGCTACTTGTTAATTCTCACGTTGAAATTTTTGCAATAACTCACTTATTGTGCCCTGATCAATAATATTGTACCCATTCTATATTCAAGCTTCAACTATACCACAGAGAAAAATATATTCTTTATTACTCCGTACACGTATCCATACTTTCAAGGCAATTTCGCTACATTGTTAATACTGTAGAAGGAATTATACTACTACTGTATAAAAAGTATTAAATCAGAATGAGATTCTAAATATTCGTGTAGATAGACCCGTATTTTCAATATTTTTCTAATCCTTGGGGGGCCTAGGCCCCCCTGCCCCCCCCCCCAAATGGCGCCCCTGAACGAGAATGAACAGTTAATATTGCTACCGTCTATAGAAGGCATTGACAAGACAGAGGTTCGGCAACGTTTTTATCCTATCTTTCTCCACTGCCATTATAACGTGGACCTCACTATAGTAGTTATTTTTAGTGAAGCTATATGACGCTGGTAGTCTCTCATACTGTGCCGTTCTTACACTCTCACACTCCCAACAACACAGTAATATCAGACAGTAGTCGACAGTAATCGGCTTGAGTTAACTGTGAAACGTGGAACATAAACGACCTATACGATTGGATATATAGAGAATAATCTAAGTAGGCCTACCCTTTCTTGAAAAATTGTTTATTTACGACATGATTCGGCCATGATGCCATTTTTCAAGATAAGCCCTAGCGAAAAAATATCATTAGATGTATTCTTATACTATATGTTTTCTATAATTATTATGGTTTGCCCATAAAGATGATTATGTTTATAACGGACAATAACTCGAGTATCTATCGTGAGGACCACGTTATAATGGCAGTGTTTGATTGGCAATTGTATTGTTATCCTCGTCTATCATTCAACAAAGCGGATAGCGCTATCTCTTTCTCGCTCTGTTGCCAGATCGTCTTTTAACAATGTAGAATTAATAATTAATTAACATAATATTCAATCTTGATTGTGAAAATTCATTATAAAATCATTGAAAAATATATTTTCATGCTTTATAAAATATAATTGATTATTTTAAATGAGTATGAACAGTTAATATCACATCAATAAACCGGTATCAGCTACCCTCCATAGAAGGCATTGACAAGACAGAGGATCGACAACGTTGTTCTCCTATCTTTCTCCACTGCAATTATGACGTGTACCTCACTATATTCATAAGTAAGAACTCGCTACGCTGGTGAATCTCAGCCAAATCTGAGATACTTTTTTTACAATTTCTTTTTTGAAACTTTTATTTGTAAAGATTTGGGAGAAGACAGTTTTGGGCTATACCTGTTGTCTCCTCTCCCAATCATATTTTAATTTTATTTTAATTTATGATTTGTGATTGTGAATAAAATAAATCGTCCATGGTTTTTCTCATTTTTTGTGAAAAATAAAAATCGCTCAAACTTTGTGACCTTATGCTCTTTGATGCGGGAAACACGAATCTGGAATCAGATTTGCAATATTCCTCACCGTTCAGGAGATATTTCAGCCAAATCTGAGATACTTTTCGTCTCAGTGTGGTTCACGATGGTTAGTCCATGGCTTCCATCAATTTTTTGTGAAAAATGAAAATCGCTCAAACTACTTGATCTTATGGTCTTTGATGCGAGAAACACGAATCTGGAATCCGATTTGCAAAATTCCTTACCGTTCATTAGATATGGCCGTTTGAAAATTTGCAATAATCACCTGGTTTGTTGTAACCCCAATCAGCCGTGACACACACGTGGCGTTGGTCTATTGGTTCGCTGGGCAGACAAACGGCCGACACAGCATCTGTGAAGTTGAAAGGCTCGCCGACAGATAGCAGCACCACATCGTGTAAGTAAAACAGTTGCCGGTATTTGGCAGATAGAGGGTGAGCAACTATGGACGCCACGGTTCGGCTTTGTGTCAACGGGTTTGAACTGGTTTCAAACATGGAACCTCCCGCGTAGGCTGTCCAAGAATCGGGGGTTAGTTGCTTGTCCCTGTGAAAACAAAACAATAATTCATTATAAATAGGAAGAAAAATAAAAATCAGTACTTTTTTTGAATTATTTTATCACATGTTTCATAAAATGAAACAACATGTTGTGATAAAATAATTTAAAAAGGGTACTGAGATTTTTTTCTTTCTATTTATATCTCAAAGTAGCCCTATACAAAAAAGAGACAATAATTTAATCATTGAACATACACATACATTGGAAATAATAATACAACTCAAAAAGCCGGCTGCACAAAAGCCTGTCAAATTTTAACGGAGATAGAATGACACAAGATCCAATCAGAAAAGCCTACATTCCATAAAAAGAAGCTTCAAATACTATAACATACATTACATGAAAATATTAATACAAATCAAAGAGACGGTTGCACACAACCCAGTTGAATTTTAACGATGATTAAACGCCACAAGAACCAATTAGAAAAGCCTACATTCCATAAAAAGCTTTAAATAACATTCATTACATAAAAATATTAATATAACTCAAAGAGCCGGTTGCAGAAAAGCCAGTTTAATTTCAACGGTGATTAAATGTCACAATAACCAATCAGAGAAGCCTACTACCCAAAAAACCTTTTCTGGTTAGTTTCTGTGGCGTTCAATCATGATTAAAATTAAACAGGCTTTTGTGCAACTGAGCCAATGAGGTTTACAGCTCAACGCAAAAACAAACACAAATTAATGACAAGACCGGTTTCCATTATCGAGTGTCCAAAATCTCTCATCCATTTACAGAACTCTACAATCATATAGAAAAGAGAAAATCAAATTTATTTTAAGTTACTTGCCAAACATTACAGATGATTATCAGTAAAGATATAACAGATTTTATATAATTTAGACAAATATGAATATTGTTATCATGAAAATGATGAGTTTATTAAGATTTCTTGAAGCCTACAATCGGGTAGATTGGATAAAAGCTATAGTGAGGTCCACGTTATAATGGCAGTATTTGATTAACATTGGTGCTGCTATCCTTGTCTATCATTCAACAAAGCGGATAGCTCCGCAACTTTCCCACTATAGAAGGCAGTGGCAAGGCAGAGAATCAGCAACGCTGTTTTCCCATCTTTCTCCACTGCTATTATAACGTGGACCTCACTATAATCATTTGCATAATGAGTTAGGCTCAATTCACACTCAGGCGACTCAGGTGGAGAAGAGACTCGACTCTAGTGGAGAGCATGTGTTTCCAAATGGTGACACTCAGACCAGTCGATTCTAGTCTCCGCGATGTCACTATTTGAAAACACATGCTCTCGACTAGAGTTGAGTCTCTTCTCGACCTGATTCGCGTAAGTGTGATTTGAGCCAAAGTTATTCTTAAAAAATGATGAATGAATTATCGGTTGATTGATTTACCTGCTATGTAAACAGTTGTAGGACGTGATCATCCATTTGGGAGAAATGATGGAAGCCGTGCAAGATGCCTTACTCTTGGAGTGATACAACACAGCCACAGACTGTTGGTGACCGTTTGTCGCAGCTCCACTACCTGCGCCCTCGCCTGAACGACCACACACGAACTCCTGAATACACAAATTAATAGAATGAATAAATACAACATAACAATACACAATAACTGATTAAGAATTTTAATTATTATTGAACGAAGATCCTATAATTAAGACTGTTCGGTACACCTTTTTATTTTTATTTAAATTGGATAATATTTTTCAATATAATTGTTAAGATCATTATAAGAGTGAGAAAAAGTGGCAACTGAAATTTTTAAGTGGTCTAATAAGCGAGTTATGGGTTGTTGTAGTGCTAACTTTCCAGATTCCGTTTTCTTTCCAGATAATAAACGGTTTCGAATTTTCCATTGGAGTTTTTTTTTTAATATATTCAGTAAATCATTGGTTTTCGCGATTAATGCCAAAATAAACAAGTTATCGAATTTACAATAAATGTTACTTTTTTATTTATGAACGATATGGGGAATAAAATGTTTTAGTTTGGGAAGATACATTTTTTGAATTTTTAAGAGAAGTTCTAATAATATAGTCGAAACCGTTTATGATCTGGAAAGTTAGCACTCCAACAACCCATAACTCGCTTATTAGACCACTTAAAAATTTCAGTTGCCACTTTTTCTCACTCTTATAATGATCTTAACAATAAATTGAATTGAAAAAGATTATCCAAATCAAATAATGGAAAAAAGTGTACCGAAAAGCCTTAAAATGCTGTAAATCACCCCGAAGGCTAGTTTTATAGTATTATCGTTTAATAATAATTATTCATCAATTAGCATTTGAACAAATGCAATTTCCAATATTTCTTCCCATTGTTAGGTGAAAGATATTGAGGTATTTCTCCATAATTGAAAGAATATGACGTTGATGTTGTGCATACCACTATATTTTTTATTTAGCATCAATAAAGTGGTGGTGTTGAGAACATCTTTCAATGATTGAGAATTATCAGGATTACTAGTAACTGATTGTGAATCATTATTAGTTATTAATACAATAACGGATACAAGAATACAATAATGCACTTAAATACAACTTAAGAATACGTTAAATTATTCGAGTTATTGAGAATACTAGAATACAATAAGGCACAAAATAAAAAGCTGAAAATACAAGAATATAAGAAGAAACAAAAACCTACTTAGCTAGATCTTCCTCACAGGAACTGAAAATGAAACTCATACTTAGTGCAATGAAATGAACTCCTGAATGATTTGTCTAAATAAATTTATGATATTATTATCAATAATTTATGTAAGAGAGACTTCTTCCAAGTTCCCATTCGATTATTTCATTTTTATTAATGAAAAATTAAACTGGATATAAAAAACTGGACATACAGTAATTTCTTCTTCCATTTAGATATATAAGACTCTAGATTTCTGCTCCAGCATTGTTTTTTTTTATTTTTCAGTGGAATCGCTTACCTTTATTTTGCGTACTTATTCCTCTGTTTTTCTTTCTTCCCCCCATTTCTCCCTTCCCTTTTTTCCTCATCACTTCCCTCTTCTCTTCTTTGCCTGCCTATTACATGGGAAACCATAGTTGGCTAGGTATCTTCCTCTCTTTTTTTCTCTTCTCCAACACACCCAACCACAAAGCCCATGGTTTTTTGATATTTGTAACATTTTATTGTATTTTATTTGTTTTGTAATTATTTTTTATTTTGTTTTGTGTGTTTGAATAAATTGAAATTGAAATTATAATTATAATTTTATTCAAAGGTATGTATGTTCAACTTGAATTAGTCTTATTGAAATTCATTCTGTAATGTATGACTTTTTGGTAAATAGTTTTCAATTTGTAAAAGTAGGCTACTATTCTTTAAGTTATTGACATTTAATTAGCATCGATTCTGTGATCTGTGCGATGTATCCTATAGTAAGTCCACGTTATAATGGCAGTATTTGATAACATTGGAGTTGCTATCCTTGTCCATCATTCAACTAATCAGATAGCGCTATCCTTCTCTAGTTCCACCACGTTTCCAGGTCGTCTTTCAACAATTATTAAAGATAATTGATTAACAAGTTAATAAAATAATAAAACAATATAAAAATCTTGAAGCACCCTTTATTTAAAAAAAAAAACTTTAAAATAGTTCAAAAACTAGTTTTGGTGATCACACCAAATGTCAGGTTATAAAATAAACTATTTTTAAGTTTTTTTTTTAAATAAAGGGTGCTTCAAGATTTTTATATTGTTTTATTAATTTAAAAAGTAGCTCATGCGAATGAAGTGTTTTTTGATCAACAAGATATTCAATCTCAATTATGAAAATTATCAATGAATAATTGAAAAATAGATTCTGTTATTTGTTGAGTGCGTTCACTTTTAAACTCTTAGGGCCGTTTGCACAGTGACAGTTTAAACTAAATTTCATTTTAAACTGGATTAAATCCGTATCAAATATCGTATGTTATAATGTGTTTCATTTTGAGTTTAAGCCAACAGCTGATAAAATTCAGTTTAAGCTTTGACTGTGCAAACGGCCCTTAGAAGGCCTTGGATGAATAAATGAATTTATTTATGTTGATTGCCATTAAAACTAGTCTCAGAGACTAATCATTAATTTTCATTCCACTATTAAACCATTCACCATGGAAAACTATGAAACTTGAGGTCATCCATTGATGGCCCTAGTAGTTCTGAGAATAAATGAATGAATGACTACCTGACAACCCAGCTCCACAACATGTTCACAGGTCTCTCCATCAGTGGCCTTCTGAACAGCTGACATGAGGTGACCTTGACCGACCTTGGCCTCGGCCTTGAGACTGAAGAAGGCGTTGAGATCGGCCTCTGTGTGGTTATCGGTGGAGGAGGCCTTGGCGTAACCCAACTCTTGGCACACCGCGTCACTCCACAGCGGTGACCAGCCTTTGTTGCAAACCGGGGAAACGTCCGAAGCACTGGGGCCCGATCTGTCAAAAGCAATACAAAAATCACTTGATCATCAATACAATTTATTCATTCACAAATAGGCCTACAATAGCAAATCTTAATAAGGGAAAATTTATAAATTGATTTACAACACAGAAAAAGCATTCCATAGTGGTAACTATAGTGAGAGTGGCCGTAGTCGAGTGGATCAGATGCTGGCTTTATGATTCAGAGGCCCGGGTTCAAATCCCGGCCCGGGCAAGATATTTATCTCGGGCCACTCCCGTGTTTCGGATGGACACGTTAAGCCGTCGGTCCCGGCTGCCTAAAAAGCAGTCGTTAGGTCATGTCAGAGGCCCTGAAATTGATCAGTTGCGACCTGAAAACACTGACACCAGACCTGAGCCAGCCAGGTCACACGATATTATTATTATTATTACTATAGTGAGATCCACGTTATAATGGCAGTATTCGATTAACATTGGTGTTGCTATCCTTGTCTATCATTGACAAAGCAGATAGCGCTATCCTTTTCTAGCTCCGCAACTTTGCCAAATATGTTTTTAACAATGTAGAAATATAATTAATTAAGGCAGAGACACGGCAACGCTGTTCTCCTATCTTTATCCACTGCCATATAACGTGGACCTTACTATAGCCTTTGTTGCAAACGGGTGATACCGTATGTAAAACAATACAAAATCAATTTAATCTATACTATAACTAGTAGTTCTGTGAACAGTTAATGTTATAAAGAGTAATGATGACAGTCTTATTGAGGTCCACGTTATAATGACAGTGGAGAAAGATAGAACAACGTTGTCGATTCTCTGTCTTGTCAATGCCTTCTATAGACGGTAGCTGATACAGATTTATTGATGTGATATCAACTGTTCATTCTCGTTTAAAATAATCAATTATATTTTACTAGTAGTTCTGTGAACAGTAGACCTCACGCAGTGTTCTCATCCACAAGTACCTGATTGAAATTATAGACCTTATGGAAATACAGCAATAGACTGGCTTCTCCACACATCTGGGTAATCACTTG
Source organism: Nilaparvata lugens (assembly GCF_014356525.2). Lineage (NCBI taxonomy): Eukaryota > Metazoa > Arthropoda > Insecta > Hemiptera > Delphacidae > Nilaparvata > Nilaparvata lugens. The sequence goes on along the minus strand of NC_052516.1, from coordinate 7,312,657 downwards.
TCAGCTGATTTATGATGAATAATTCTATAGTCTGATTTTTACTCTAATTTTAGCGTATGAAGGAGGCTCCTTTTTCCTTCTATATTATCCTTGAAATGCAAAATTTTCAAAAACCTTGTATATACGTCGACGCGCAATTTAAAAAGGAACATACCTGTCAAATTTCATGAAAATCTATTACCGCGTTTCGCGGTAAATGCGCAACATATAAACATTATTTAAACATCAGGAGAAATGCCAAACCGTCGACTTGAATCTTACTTAGACCTCACTTCGCTCGGTCAATAAAGAAAAGAGCTGAATTATACACGTACGAGATAGGAAAATTATGCATGACGCATCATTACGTCTGAACTACTCAACAACTGATTAACTTGAAATTTTTCACATAGATTCTTAATAGATTATATGCCTTTTTTCAATTCTTTAAGATTCCATTACGTCAAGTTTTAAAATAAACCCTTATGGAGCACGGGTGACCTGCTAGTCTTCAATACAACTACACAACATAACCATAAAAATATAGCACATAAAAAAAGGGCGATTATGATCCCAATTTCACTGAAGCCATAAGTCCTAGTAGCTCTTTTCCGTGTCAGATTGAGTTAACAAGAATTCGGCTTAAAATTTGGAACATGACTGACCTATACTATGACCTTAAACCAAGTGACCCATTCCAAATGACCATTTAAACAAACACTATACAGCTATGCATCATGTTGTCTTGTTTTCTTTAGGGCTACTCTTAAATAATATAAAAAAGATAGAAATATAAGTACCCTTTTTAAAATCATTCAGTCACAACATTTTTCGGCTATATGATGCCATTATCAAGTCATTGGTTATGTAAACTTGAACTATTAAACAGTTATGAAGTAAGATTTTTCACTTAAGTGTTTTTAAATTTAAGTTTGATGCCATAATAACTATTATTATAGCAATTATTACAAAATGATACAGCCGAAACATGTTGTGACTAAATAATTTTAAAAAGGGTACTTATATTTCTATTTTCATTTATAACTATCATAAAGTAAGGAAATATTTATTTTCTGTCATCTCTGATCACTATACATCATAAAATACAAACGACCATACAAACAATACTTCTTAATAATATTAAGCTATCTTTTCTCTATGACTAAACTCTTTATTTTGATTTTCTTTGTTTCTTTCCTTATGTAAGTTATGACAACTAGGATCTTCCACAAGCAATATTCCCCTGGATAGAAAGACAGTATTTTCCATCTTTAGAATTCTCGAAAGATTTGCAATATTCCTCACCGTTAAGGAGATATTTGAGCAAAATCTGAGATACTTTCCGTCTCAGTGTGGTTCACGGTGGTCAGATTTGCAATATTCCTCACCGTTAAGGAGATATTTCAGCCAAATCTGAGATACTTTTCGTCTCAGTGTGGTTCACGATGGTTAGTCCATGGATTTCATCAATTTTTAGTGAAAAATAAAAATCGCTCAAACTCCGTGATCTTATGGTATTTGATGCGAGAAACACGAATCTGGAATCAGATTTGCAATATTCCCTACCGTTCAGGAGATATGACCATTTGAAAATTTCATGTTTGCAGCTTCATAACTCACCCTGTATAGTGGCTGGTGATGCCAAATTTGGCTCTGACATTTCTCAGGTCAAGCTTTATCTATGGTGCAAAATGTAAGCCAAATCTGAGATACTTTTTGTTTCGGTGTGTTTTGATTCTTGGTACTTTCAGAATGATAGAGGGTACTTCTCAACTTTCCATCGATAATTTTCAAGCTACAAACCTCAATGTGAGATGCGTATCCATGTAAATATATTATTTGCTTTTTCACTTGTGTGTATTATGATAACTGGAATCTTATAAACAAGCTATACTCCCCTGAATAGAAGTACAGTACTTGAGTACTTGTACTTTCTATCATTAGCGAGATAATTAAGGAGGTATTTTTAGGAGGATGAAGGGTATTTTTGAAGCTACCAACCTCAATGTGAGATGCGTCTCTATGCTGACACAGTTCCATTCATCACTGGCATCTGGACATTGGTCAATGCCATCACATATGTCAGCCTGGGCCACACACCCCCCTCCCACCACACATCGCATCTGATCCACTGCGCAGTCGCACAGACGCTCGTCTTCACCCCCACTGCAGTCAGGGGTTCCGTCGCAACGCCACGATAGGGGTATGCATCTGCAAATAGAAATAGAAATGAAACATAGGTTTGTTCAATAGTCCTAGTTATTGGTTTACTAACATGAATGAATCAGATAGCTACTGTATGAAGGATGCTTCTGGAATTCAAGATTTGAGAAAATGAGAATGAATTTTCTTGTCTTTGAATAATACAACAGTTAAATACATAGTTTCAGTTTTTTTTTTCAATTCAATTCTTTATTGCCAAAATTCAACAACGTAACAAATCAAACACTGTAATCAAACACTGAATTTATTTAATAGTTCTATTTATTTGTTCACGAACATGAATGAATCAGAAACAGTATGAACAATGCATGCAGAATTCAAAATTTTATAAGAAAATGAAATATTATGAATGAAACAGAATGATCCAAGCTCGTCAATGGAAATTATAATTATAAAATGAGCCAGCCAGGTCACACAATATTATTATATTATAATGGAAATTGATGAATGCAATTGGAAATCGAAATTGAATAGAATTAAAATATTTATTTCGCCAAAATACAAGATACATTAGACAGATGTAAATTATAATAAATCTTTTGCACAGCCAGCAAAGTCATACTTGTGACTGGATTGTACAATAGTCCTAGTCATTGATTTATAAACATAAATGAAACATATTTTCATAAATGAAATGTTCAGTTTATCAGAGATTGACAATGGTGTAATTACCGAAACCGGTCTTTATAAGTATCAATAAATCTGTGTTTTTGACAATTTCTTAGTCTTTTTCATTTAATATGAATAATTACCACAATATCAACTTCTCAACTACGGTACACAAAAAGGAAAAACAGAAACTAACAAAAGAATCGGTGTACTAACAAAAGAATGAAATTTGTAAGGTCTACCTATCCCATGGGATATCTAATATAATACCTCGTCTCTATGGTTCAATTAGTTTATTTTTCGCCACAGTCTATTGACTGGGGAATAATTGTCAATTCTCAGTCATGCAGTATTTAGAGATTGTCGAATAGCCTATCATATTTTTATATGGCGATATAAATTCAGTAGACTATTTATCAAGGTAGAAATTGTCGAGGACATTATCAAATTTCACTCATCTATTTCACTGACCATGGAGAACTAGTAGTTAATAATTTGTTTGACTGTAGTCTCGTCAAATACTATACAAAAACAAATTATTTTATTTAAATTTGACGATAAATTCAGTAGACTATTTGTTGAAGTACATACCGGCCTTCATTGGGACATAGGTACTCATTGTTGGCACATTCTCCGCCGTTGGCACAGGCCATCTCGTCACTGTTATCCGGGCAGTCCGCCTTCCCGTCACACCGCCACGTGTGGGGTAGGCAGCGACCATTCACTGCACACTGGAATTCGTCGAACTCGCATTTCCATGCATCTGAAACAACAAGCAATTCGATAAGATTACAACGGTTTATAATCGGTGAAATTGCATTTCCATGCATCTGATACAGCAGGCAATTCAATTACACATAAATTGATAGATGCAACACCCTATAGTCATATTATTTTTAGGGCTTGTGCAATCAGGTTTTATAATCAGTTACCGTTACATATAAGAGGCTTACTAGTGAGTGAATATGAACTTAAAATTTAGGATTTTCTAATAAGAAACTGGTTTTATACTAATGATGAATATTTTGCCTTCAATGTGGAGAATTTTTTAGACATTGATGTGATGATTTCTTGTTGTTTTCATTTGGTATGATTATATTATGTAATAAAATTAAGGATTTTCTAATAAGAAACTGTTTTTATACTAATGATGAATATTTTGCCTTCAATTTGGAGAATGTTTTAGACATTGATGTGATGATTTCTTGTTTTTTTTATTTGGTATGATTATATGTAATAAAATTAAGGATTTTCTAATAAGAAACTGTTTTTATACTAATGATAAATATTTTGCCTTCAATGTGGATAATTTTTAGACATTGATGTGATGATTTCTTGTTGTTTTCATTTGGTATGATTATATTATGTAATAAAATTAAGGATTTTCTAATAAGAAACTGTTTTTATACTAATGATGAATATTTTGCCTTCAATATGGAGAATGTTTCAGACATTGATGTGATGATTTCTTGTTGTTTTTATTTGGTATGATTATATGTAATAAAATTAAGGATTTTCTAATAAGAAACTGTTTTTATACTAATGATGAATATTTTGCCTTCAATATGGAGAATTTTTTGGACATTGATGTGATGATTTCTTGTTGTTTTTATTTGGTATGATTATATGTGATAAAATTAAGGATTTTCTAATAAGAAACTGTTTTTATACTAATGATGAATATTTTGCCTTCAATATGGAGAATTTTTTGGACATTGATGTGATGATTTCTTGTTGTTTTTATTTGGATTTTCTAATAAGAAACTGTTTTTATTTGGATTTTCTAATAAGAAACTGTTTTTATACTAATGATGAATATTTTGCCTTCAATATGGAGAATTTTTTGGACATTGATGTGATGATTTCTTGTTTTTTCTATTTGGTATGATTATATGTAATGATATGTAATTTTTCATGACGTGGCCTATACAAATTGTAATATGTCTTTGGCAATAAGAGGCTTTTGATTTTCGATTTTGAAGGTCTATAGAGAGTGGTCTGGTCATTGAACGCGGTCATTTTGTTGTTAGTTCACTCGCTGTTAGCCTGAACAAATAAACAGTTAATGTGATATTGTATGAAGAATATTATAATAGTCTACATATTATATTGTAGTATAAATAGTATTCAATATTTTGATATAATAACTGAATATGGAATAGAAATATTGAGTCTCGCTCCAAAATTTGTATTGGTGTCACGACTTTTATCTATAGACCCTGAGTTCATTCACTCGGCTACTTATGAGTGTGTTGTCAACAACTCAAGCTTTTTCTCAGACAATTCATTCATTCATATTATTTCATCAATGAATGATTCATTAATTCATCAATGACTTAATCAATATTCATCAATGAATTATTAATTCTTACCGCAGTCAAGTTCATCACTGCCGTCAGCACAATCTAGAATGGTGTTGCAAACAAGATGTCGCCTCAGACAATGCCCGTTCCGACACTGGAAGTTGCCCGGACAGTTGTCCGATTCGCATCCGATCTCGTCCGATTCGTCCGAACAGTCCGGCACACTGTCACACTTGGCGGCCATGGTAATACAGTAGGATCCGTCACGTGTAGTGCCGTTCACGCACTGAAATTGGCCTGAAAACGAAAAATAAAACATAATAATTTTAGTAATTTCACGAGTAAGTAATTCAATTCAACTGTAGGCTTGTTATTCCATTGACTAATCATAAAACTGTAACTGTTTTACTAATGATAATAGATATTTTTCTCGATATGTTTCAGATGGACACGTTAATCGTTGGTCCCGGCTGCCTAAAATCAGTCATTCGGTCACGTCAGAAGCTCTGAAATTAATCAGGTGCGACCTGAAAACTCTGACACTACTGCTGAGCCAGCCAGGTCACAAGATATTATTTCTATTATTAATTGTCTTGTTCTAGAATCAGTATAAAATGAGACAGTACCCTATAACATATATTTATTGGGGGTTCACAAATTCCTATACCAACAATGTTAAAATTTCCAATATTCAGGTACATTTTTCTCAACAACCAGTAAAGATATAGCTATGATTTTTTTTGTTTTATTCTCCTTTTATTTCTCTATTCTAAGACACAGGCATTTTCCAGTATTACATAAAGTAATTTTTTAAATATTTTTTTCAAAACTTTAAATAATTTTTGATCAAAATAGTTTTTCAGTGCGGAGGTCTCAAAAATTAATTTTTATTCGTCAAAACAAAGCTCAAACAGCTGCATATTATATCATTGTCATCAAAAAGACCGGGAGAATTCAAAAGTGTAAAAAAACAGAAACCAAATTTCTTACTAAAAATTAATTTGGCGAACCCCCTATAACTATCGTTTCTATCTATTCACTCATAGTGCAATACTGTAGACTAATTAATACTGGAAAAGATTCCATAGCACTGCATGATTTTGAAAGTTCATTCGTATTTTTTACCCGAATTACTTCAAATAACTCACAGAATTTTTGTTCAAAACATGAGTAAACCTTCTTAATATAGGACAACTGAGCTTTATTTAGACAGAATCTGCATGTAAATTGGCTCAATGAGATTGTAACAGTGACTGTCTCAATTATATAAAATATGAATAACTAGCAGGTAACCCGTGCTCCGCAAGGGTCTATTTTAAAACTTGACAACCTGAAAACTTGACGTAATAAAATTTAGAAAGAATTGAAAATAGGCCTATAACCATCCTCGGTTAATTGAGAATCTGGTACTCTGCAAAATCTGGTACGAAATCTCTGGTACTTTCTGCAAGATTTCAAGTTAATCAGTCCAGTAGTTGAGACGTGATAATGCGTCAAACATGATTTTCCTATCCCGTACGTGTGTATAAGCCAGTTCTTTACTTTACTAATTATTATAGTAGGCCTATAGATAATAATCAATATAAACACTCGAAATTGAATTAAAGAAGTCATATTTAAATTAAATCAGTGTTCAATTAAAATTAAATAATTGAACTTACCTGAAGTACATTTTGAAAATCCAGGAGGCAGAACGTCGACTTTCTCCATCATATTATCGGGAACTTCATCAACTGCCAAATCTTTCTTCTCTATAATTGTTTCTTTCTCTTCTTCTTTCCTGTCTCCCACTGGCTCTTTCACTTCTTCTTTTCTCTCTTCTACCCCCTCTTTCTCTTCTTTCTTCTCTCCTTCTACCTCTTTCTCATCCCCATTCATCTCCACACTAGGCTCGGTAGATTTCTCCTCCGAATATTTATCCACAATTTTGTTCAGCATGGTCGTCGGTATAATCTCGGCATGCCTTTCAGTAGTCATGACAATTCCCAGACCACTGTTTTCAGTTTTCATAATTTCATCGGAGTCTTTCAAGGGTTTGGTATCCAGTTTTTCGGAATCTTTCTCAGGTAAGGTTGGGGGTAGAGTGGTCATCATTGTATCTACAGGGTTACTTTCAGAGGAGACTTCACTAGGACTAGTTGAGTGTTCCACAGATCCCATATTGACATCTGAGGTAATTTTTTCTCCCCCTGATGTCTCACCTTCAGGCTCCTTAGTTTCAATCACATTACCGTCAACTACGGTAGAATTATTTTTCTCAGCACTTCCAAAACTGAGGACATTGTCTCCCGTGTTAGTGGAGCTTCCATCCTCCTCGGAAATCTCAGTGGACCGATCCTGAGGTCCCTGTGTTGGATCAGGGACAACAGAAATGTCGTTCTTAACGTTTTGCAACGGTGGAGACTGTGAAGTAGATGACGTCACCACAGGTTCATCGTTGGATGCAGATTCGAACTCATTCAACAGATCACTTCTCACAGTTGTCTTTTCTTTAGATTTCGATGATTTTTTCTCGAAAATATGTTTCGTCAATTCGCTGCTATCTTCCTTCGAAGACTTTTTATCCTTCTTCTTCAGATCTGACTTCTCAAACTCTTTCAAATAATCCGACTTTGATTCCTCATCTTCATCAAAGGAGTTGTTTTCATTCTCATTGTTTCCAGCTAACAAAGTTGGAAGATCTTTTTTGTTTCCATCCTCAACAACTTCATGTTTTTCTGTGATATCCTCAACAGAGCTCATCGTTTTATCAGTGGAAGAATTCTCTTCAGCTATGACGTTCTCAGTGAATGACTGTTTCTCCCCTAATACATCAACTGTGCGTTCAGTAGACTCAGAACTTTTCACACCCTCAGTTGTCCCTTCTACATCTCCCCCACTAGGGGATGCAGTGTTGCTGTTCAAAACATCCCCTCCACCATTACTCACCCTTTCACCCTCCTCCTTCATAGTTTCATCCCCTTTAGTTGTGTTCGAAACTGTCACAATACTGTTACTAGATGTATCATCAATAGTTCGATTCACTTCCCCAAATATCGGATGTACAGTAGTAGCTTCCTGATTGGAAAATATCAAATCTTCACCTTCAGTTCTGTTTTTCTGTGGTTCAACAGTTTTTATCTCCTTTTTGTGTTCGTCTCTGTTTGTCTGTATAGGGAACAGAGGGTGTTCAGTTGTGAAAGCATCATTACCCAAGATTGTGTTGAAACCTTCACCGTTGGAGATGTTTGTTCTTGGAGTGATTACATTGTCTTGTTGTGGTGATTTGGGTTCTTCAACAGTGTTCTTCACATCAATTTCCTCAGGTTTCTTCTTGTCTTCATTTTCCTTTTCAGCGTCACCGTTGGTGTTTATATTGTTTTCTTCAGGTCCCTCAGTAGTTGAACTCATTCCTGATTCATGAAGTTCCATTGATGAATCTTCACTTGTCATGTGTAATGGAGTAGTTGTGGATGGTTCCATTTCTGCACTATTTGTGCCACTTTCCGAAACCGGTAGCTCTATAGTTTTTGTACCCTGCACCTTGTTCAATCGTTCATCCTCTTGGTTGTCAACTGGTTTCTTTTTTGGAGCTTCACCAATCGATACATTGACAACTGATGACCCTTCATTCACTCCATCATCACTGAACGCTAGTGGATCCTCAGTCATTGAACCATGACCTTCCATGGAGATACCCTCAGTGGAAGAACTGACCAAACCTTCCTCAAACCTGGGCTCCTTCTTCTTATGTTTGACTGGTATCATAGAACTGTTCCCAAATTTGGTATGTTCATCTAATGGCAAAGAGTTGATGATATCACCTTCCTCCACAACCTCAGGTTGTCCAGTGCTATGTTCTGTCTTTGTTTCAGTATTTCTCAGTTCAGGGCTATCTTCTGTCTTTGTTGCAGTCTTCCCCTCATCTTGACCCATTGTAATGTTGTGAAGATGTGCCTCAAGTTCTGCATTGTCCAAACCATTCTCAGCCTCTATACCTTCCACCGGTGCAGTCATACCTCCATCGACATGTTCATGATCATCCATGTTATGTGGACCCTCATCAGAGGTCTTGTTCACATCTTCAGATTTGTTCTTGTGGTCAGCGTCATCAACTCCTAGGATTGGAACAAACACAGAGTGGTCCATATGGCTCAAATCTTCCATGTCCATTTTACCTTCACCACTTTTATGTTCTTCTTCCTCCAGATCACTCTCTTTGGGCATCTTCATCTCGATCTTCTCAAGGTCTCCCTTCTTTTTCTTTTTCTCCTCTTCCTCCTCCTCATGTCCCTCAGCAGTTCCATTCTGTGTCTCCTCAGGAACAATTTCTGCACCATGGTGGAGTCCATGCATCACAAAGTACTGGTTCCTTTCGTGTTCATCATCACCAACCTCCTCATAATCATGGAAATTGCCATGTTCTTCAGAGTCTTCATGATCATCAAAGTAGGTATGATGATGGTGGTGGTTATGGTGGTCTGGTACTTCTTGCATGTGTTCCATTTTTTCATGGTTTCCACCTTCATTTGTTTTCTCATGTGAGGAAACTGATACACCTTCAGGTTCTGATTTGGGTTCAGGTTCCGATTTTGGCTCATGTTCTGATTTAGGTTCAGGTTCCGATTTTGGCTCATGTTCTGATTTAGGTTCAGGCTCTGATTTTGCTTCAGGTTCCGATTTTGGCTCTGGTTCTGAAGTTGGTTCAGGTTCTGATTTAGGTTCAGGTTCTGATTTTGCTTCAGGTTCCAATTTGGGTTCATGTTCTGAAGCTGGTTCAGATTCTGATTTGGTTTCAGGTTCCGATTTTGCTTCAGGTTCTGATTTTGGCTCTGGTTCTGATTTGGGTTCATGTTCTGAAGTTGGTTCAGGCTCAGACTTTGGTTCAGGTTCCAATTTTGCTTCAGGTTCCGATTTTGGCTCTGGTTCTGGAGTTGGTTCAGGTTCTGATTTAGGTTCATGTTCCGATTTTGGCTCTGGTTCTGAAGTTGGTTCAGGTTCTGATTTTGGCTCTGGTTCTGAAGTTGGTTCCGGTTCCGATTTTGGCTCAGGTTCCGCACTTGGTTCTGGTTCAGCTTTTGGCTCCGATTCTGTGTGATTGGTCTTCATTTCTTTCAGCTTCTCAATGGGAGAATCTGAACTGACTTCAGAGTCTGAATCCACAGCAAACGGACCTTGAAGATCTGGCAAATCAGTGATGGCAATCAAAGGTGGATGATCTGTTGTCTCCTGATGTTTAGTTGCCGGTTCCGGTTCTGCACTAGGTTCCGGTTCAGATTTGGGTTCGGGTTCTGCACTAGGTTCTGGTTCAGATTTGGGTTCAGGTTCTGAAGTTGGCTCCGGTTCAGGTTCAGACTTTGGTTCTGGTTCAGGTTCAGACTTTGGTTCAGGTTCAGGCTCTGATTTAGGTTCAGGTTCTGATGTTGGTTCAGGTTCAGGTTCAGACTTTGGTTCTGGTTCAGGCTCCGATTTCGGTTCAGGCTCTGAAGTTGGTTCTGGTTCCGGTTCAGACTTTGGTTCAGGTTCTGATTTTGGTTCATCTTCTAAAACAAACAAGAATAAAATAATAAAATTGAATACTGACTTCTTATTCAAATTTATCTGTCCAATAATAAAAAGTGTTTCATCCAATCTATCAAAGTGTTTTCATTACCTCATTTGAACTATTCTTATCAAAATAAGGGAGAGAAACAGTTTTCGGTTTATCCTGTTGATCCTCTCTTAATCATTACTTTGTTATTGTGATTGTGGAATTATAGTATAATTATATTTTATAAATACAAAAAAGTAGCCCTAAATTCATACATTTTAAATGATAATTGAAATATTTTCACAATACCATAGGCTACAATAAATATATGAGATACAATAAATAAATACACTATTCTGTCAATAAAATACAAACATGCAGTCAATTCATTTGGAGTAGCTCTGTGAGGTAGAAGCCTAACTACTTCCTCTTGCATGGACTTGATAGAGCTACAGAGGATCTACACTTTGTGAGTAAACAAATCGTTCAATACTTGAAATAAATAGCAAATGATTTAAATAGCAAAACAGTGTGCTATTACATCACAGTTTGAAATGGATCAAAAATCTTCACCTTTAATTAATAGAGGTTAATTATAATATGTAGGTCTGATTTCAAATGTTGGGCTAGGCGCACACCTGTTAGTCAAGACAAGACAAGACATGATCAGACACGTTCAGTCACAATACTTCACATAGTTGCTTATGAAGACACGTCCAATTGCAATGTCTAATCAGTGTGAGTTGCGTCATAAGCAGCTATGTGGAGTATTGTGACTAAACGTGTCTGATCACGTCTTTTCTTGTCTTGACTAACTGGTGTGCACCAAGCCTTAACGTTTATTAATACTGGAGTATATACCAAAAACGTCTTCTGAAATCCTTTCATATTGATGTAGTGATCAATAATTATAGTACATAAAGGTCTGTCTACCATACTTGTATTTATACTTGTGATATTTTCCCATAATTGAAAGAATATGACGTTGATGACGTCATAATAGTGGTATATAGTGGTAATGACAACATCAACGTTTTATTCTTTCAATTCAAGAACTTTCTATTTTGATGAAGCTATATTAAAATCAAATTATTCACTCATTCTAAACTAATCTATACACTCTCAAATAATAGACAAATAAATTCATGGATATTAATGATGATTACCTTCTCTGTGACAGGTGACGCCATCTTGTGACAGTTTCATGCCAACAGGACAGGAGCACATGAAGTTCAAATTCTCAAAGTCAAATTCACAGTGATGCGAACAGCCTCCATTGTCCATCTTACATCTGTCTTCCACCACTGCAACAAAACATTGTTTTTCACAAATTTATTCATAAAATAATAATGAATTGATAAAAATTAGAAATATAAATAGTATTCATAGAAATATTCTACTCTTAGTGCCGCCATTTGCACAGTGTAGAGCTCAAACCAAGGTATCTAGAATACTACATAGATACTAGGTACTGTATTGTAGGTCCATTAACTGAATTTGATCAGCTGGTGGATATAAAATGCCAATACGGAACATTACTATACTCTACTCTACTAGCTCGAGACTGTTTTCATTAGCATATTAGTGGTAGAGCAGAGTGAGAAGCGGTGGTGGGGGAAGGCAAGTGGTAGAGTGGCCTACTATCCCACGGCGCTATCCCACTCTACTCTACTACAAACTAGTACTTTGCCATGACCGTTTCCATTGGGAGAGTTCACAAGATAGTTAAGTTGCCCAGGGAACTCTACCACTAGCTCTACTAATGAAAACCAGCAAGCTTGAGGACCGGTTTCCGAGCTCGGGACTCTGCTAAGTTCTAAGACACTAAGGGCCGTTTGCACAGTCAAAGCTTAAACTGAATTTAATCAGCTGTTGGCTTAAACTCAAAATGAAACAAATAATAACAAACGAGACTTGATACGGATTTAATCCAGTTTAAAAAGAAATTTAGTTTAAACTGTCACTGTGCAAACGGCTTTTAGTATCAATTTAGCTGTGAAATATCATTCCAAACTGAAATAAAGTCTCGTTTGTTATTTTGTTGTACAATTCAACTCCAAGCCATCAGCTAATTCACTTCAGTTTGAGCTTCAACTACTGTAAAAAGAGCCCTTATGATCACCAAGATTTGAATTGAATTTCTCAATGGTAATCACTCAAAAGATGTTTTGAAATATTTGACGGTAGCCGATAGTTGTAGAGTTAATATTTTCTAAGAATATAATTCAAAAGTGTTTTTAAATAACGTAAGGAAAACAATGATTGAGAAATTGAAGTTTTGGAAGTAAAATGGCAAAATTTTTGGTATAGTAAGGTCCACGTTATAATGGCAGTGATGAAAGATGGCGCTGCCGATTCTCTGCCTTGCCACTGTCTTCCACAGATGATAAACTGATACCGGTATATCTGATGTAATATTAACTGTTCATTCTTGTTTTGAATAATTAATTAAGTTTCATTAGTCAAGGAAACATATTTTTCGATGAGTAAATAATACATTTTCATAATTGAGATTACATTTTTCCAAAATTATTTAAATTTCTTTATTGTTGAAGAACGATCTAGTAACTTCTTGGAGCTAGAGAAGGATATCCCTGCTATCGACAAGGGTAGCAACACCGTGCTGATCAAATACTGCCATTATAACGTGGACCTCACTATAGTTTTGAGTGGGATATACTCACAAGAAGCCTTGAGACTATGTGAAGGTAGCCGATAGTTGTATAGGAAGCTGTCATGGTTCCTAAGATGAGTCTGTAGACGATGCTTCAAAGCTTCGGTTGAAATGGGATCTGGAGGGTTGATTATGCCGCTCTTGAACACCCATCCAATTCGGTAACGGACTATCACGCTTCCTGACCTGCACAAATAATCAAATATATTAATAAAATCAATGTGGACTACGTTATCAACCACCTTATCAATAGATAAAGTGATAATAAAGTAATATTTCAAAGTGATAATAAAAAGATTCAATCAATTACAATCATTCTTGACATTTGACATCTTGTCACCAAAACGCTAACATCTTGACACCAGCTATTGACTTTTTTGTACAACAAATTCTCACTTTTTGTGTAGTTGATAAGTTGATATTGTGGTAATTATTCATATTTAATAAAAAGACTAACACATTTTCAAAAACCACAGATTTTATTATAAGTAAAACTGGAGTTTATCAGAGATTGACAATGGTGTAACAACCGAAACCGGTCTTTCTACTTTTGATAGAATCTGTGGTTTTTGACAATTTCTTTGTCTTTTTATTTAATTTGAAAAATAATTGTTATTCAAATTGAACCTGTTAGAAATAGTATCCTTATATCTGATAGAATGATTTTTTAATGTAGTTTAACTTATAATCAAACCTATTATACTCACAGGAAACTGATGACTTTGCAAAATATGTCTGATGGGCCGTAGTTCAGAGTTTGTCTATCAAAGACAGCCGTTTTCAACTGGAATAAGAGAAATTATGAAATTTGATTAAATAATAATGGAAAAATGTATTTTATTGACAAAACAAAATAAGTTTGATATAGAGTTGAAGATCATTAACAAGAGTCAACAATTAAGATTATATGAAAAGATATTTCAATTTAATAATTTACTGTTAAATAACGGAAATATGTATTTTCTTGAGGAAACAAAATATGCTTCAGAAAGAGTTGATACATATTAACAAGAGTAGACAATCAATATCAGATTGGATATACAGGGATGACTTGAACTACAACTCTATCTACTGATAGAAGGCGGTGGTAACAGAGAATTGGCAACTGTGTACTCCAACCATTTCCACTGAAAAACTTTTCCTTTGGAATCTAAGGAATTTAAATGATAATTAGTTCAGATCTTCATTATGTTTCAAATATTCTATATTATGTATACCTAAAGGAATAGAGTTTTATTCCATTTAGGTACAATCAATCACAATCACAAATCATAATTATAATATATAATATGATTGGGAGAAGACAATTTCTATATATATTTTACTTCATTTTTAATTTCTATTTTAATTTCATTCTATTCTACTGGATTTATATAATGAGACTTACAACAGTATAAATAGCACCATAGATAAAAATGTATTCCTGACTTTTCCAATATTGAATATTATGTATACCTAAAGGAATAGAGTTTTATTTCTCTCTATTCCACTGGATTTATATCGTGAGACTTACAACAGTAACGACCACCATAGATAAAGATAATACAGGAAGATATCCCATGGTATAGGGCGTTTAAGTTCCAATTTTCAATGTAAACTCAAGCTGATAGTCTTAGTAGTTTTTTCGTGAAGCTATGTGACGCTGGTAGTCTCTCATACTGTGCCGTTCTTACACTCTCACCCCAACAAAACAGTAATAATTGACAGTAATTGGCATTAGTTAACAGAAAATCGGCATGAAATTTGGAACATAAACTGCCTATACCATGGGATATCTTCTGATGCTTTATTTATCTATGACATTTGTTGAGTATAATAATTGTAACTTGATTTATAGTTAATGTGTTATCACTGTTTGCAATGTGAAACCGGCCTTAGGGCGTTGGCCATCTGTGTGTGTAACCGGTCGCAAGGACGTGTGATGTTTAGTACACGGTAGTCGATCGCACTGTATTTGTATTTGGTAATAATGAGCTAATAAAGTACATAATCTACTTAAAATGTTAGGTGTGATTATTGACTCAATAACCTAGTTCAACAACATTACTTGCTCAAACTACTAAATAACTATAAAATAATTAACTACTAACTAACCTCATCCTCTAGGGACATAGCCAGCATCTTAAACTCGCTCGAGTTACTATCAGCCAATCCCGGCGTAAACTCCATGTTAGCAATGGTGAGTTCTCCTTGAACGACCTTGGGCACAAAAACAGCTGATTGCTCAGTGGTAGGTGACCTTGAGAATGGTGGAGTGGTGGGGGTCGGGGAAGGCGTGGTTTCAGGTGGAGGGGGGTGTTTTTCCCCCACCAGAATCCCACCTCCAACAGACCCTACCCTCAGGTTTCGGCTTTCCACTGGGGTGACTTCTTCTGGCGCTAGAATTACCCCAGCTGTAAAAAACAGAGGTTTTGTTAATGTATCAGATTATTTTTAAAGACAACTTTTCCAAATTCTAAATACCTAGTTTCAGAAAGACAACTTTTCTAAATTCTAAATTCCTAGTTTATATTTTGGACTCAAAATTGGACAAAAATCATAAAGTGTAAAAATGACCTATTTTTGGACAATTTCTATCCAAATTTGGGAAAGGAACAGTTTTGGGGTTTAAGCCTGTTGTTCCTTCCCCAATCATTCATAATTGAGAATTATATTGTATCCAGCAATGTATAAATTAATGAATGTATTTTGTAAAAATGTGCTTTTGTTATCAACACTTTATTCATTAAAAGTTTACAATATTGAACAAGATAAGATAAAATACAACATCATCTTTGAACATCTCTCATAAAACTCTAAATTGTTATCTTTTGATAAGCAGTTCTTTGCCAAATCTGTCACCTTGACAACCGTGCTCACATGATAATGTATCCATGTAGACCTAGCCTACATCAGTATGAATAAATAATTCATAGAATGATAATAGGATACTGAGCAGTAAAATATAGTAAAAAGAAGATATTTCATGATTAATTCCATATAGAAGTTTATAGAATACTAGCAGGTAACCCATGCTCTGCAAGGGTATAATTAAAAAATTGTCACACTGAGAACTTGACCTACTAAAATCTTGAAGAATTCAAAATCAGCCTATAACCATTAACAATAGACATGAATTCATGTCTATAGTCAATGCTATAACCATCCTCGGTAAATTAAGAATCTATATGCAAAATTCCATGTTAATCAGTTGAATAGTTGAGACGTGAAGATGTGTCATTCATGAATTACCTATCCCGTACGTGAGCCAATTCTTTTCTTAATTAAAAAAATAATAGGCCTAGATAGATGATATTACAGTACTTTTATCATGAGAGAAGGTGTTAAAACTTTTAGAAGCTGATCTTCCTTCTTCACAAGTTAATGTATTTTGGCAGAGTATTGAAAACATTTGCAGAGAAAGTTAATTCTTCAGCAAGCAGTATTGAATATATTGACTGTACACTGCGCATTTTTGTTGAATTCAATATTTCATTATTGTTATTCTGTTATGTACTTGTCATTGAATAAATATTTATTTATTCATTATTTAACAAGGCCAATTTCTTTGAAGTTTCACATAGGTAATGGAAAAGTAGGCTCTATTGAAATGTAGGTTCTACACATTAATATTCTACAAAAGTATAGTATCCTTTGACATAATTATATTCAGAATGGTTTTGGCAACGTTGATGACTTTAAACTCAATGCTTTTTGGGAAATATCTTTAGAATTTCAAGGTGTTTGCTTAGCATGGTATTCTAGAAAAAAAAACGCTATCCTTCGATATATATTTGTAATAGATTTTGCAAGTGATTTCAATGTTTTTGACATTTATCTTTAGAATTCTAAGGTATTTGTATAGCACGAAATAAATCCTAGAAAAGTATGTTATCCTTTGAAATTAATTTATAATAGTCTTGGTAAATGCTTTTTGGCAAATATCTATAAAATTTCAAGGTGTTTGCTCAACATGGAATAAATTCTACAAAAGTATGTTGTCCTTTGTCATATATTTATTACACTTTTGGCAAAGTAGATATGATTTCAATGCTTTTTGGCAGATATCTTTATAAATTGAAGGTGATTGCTTAGCATGAAGAAATAATACTCATTGATTATTCCATGTTGTTTGGAAACATGCTTCTACTACTAAGGCCCGGTTGCACAACAGCCGGTTAAATTTTAATCGTGATTAGGCTTATTTCACGAGAATAAAACAGAGAAGCCTTCTTCTCAAAAAACGTTCTCTAATTGGTCCTTGTGAAATGATTCAGGATTAAAATTTGACCGGCTTTTGTGCAACCGGAACTTAGACTACAACAATTAGGAGATGCTTAGAGTAGGCCAATCAAGTAATAATAATTGAGCAAATTCTATTATCATCTACAAATAAACATATTCAAGACCAATTAACTAATAAATAATAATTAGTAATTACACTGTAAATCTACTTACTTCCTACTAGAAATGCTACTACAATAACGGCTGCTAGAGTAATCAGTCCAAGGCTCCAGCAACAACATTTTCTATTGGTCGGTGTATGTCGCTTGTCCTTTGTTACATACAGTTTTTCTCCCCTGGAAAAAAAATTAAAAATTTGCATGAATAAACAAATAAGTGAAGGTAAGAAGATTATAGGATATCATGATTCAGAAACTATCAAACAATTTTGTGGATGAATTTTCGGTCAGTGAGTGTATGTCTCTTGTTACTACACACAGTTTTCCTCATCTAAAAAATGAAAAAAAAACTACTGTACCTATGTGAATATAAAAATAGGAGTAGAAAATAAGGTAGAAGAATATCATGATTTGAAAACCATCAATAATTGGATGACCATTAAGATGGATGAACTGGGAAGCAAGTTTGTTGAAGATAATAGAATTGATAAAATAGAGGTTAGGTACTTTATTTAATTCAATATAAGTTTAAACTAGAATAAAAATCATAAACAACACATAGCTCATGTTCAGTAACAAAAATAATACTAAATATATTCCTACAGAAAGTCCTACTTTAGTGAGGTCCACGTTATAATGGCAGTGGAGAAAGATAGAAGAAAAACGTTGTCGATCCTCTGTCTTGTCAATGCCTTCTATAGACGGTAGCTAAAACAGGTTTGTTGATGTAATATTAACGGTTCAATCTAGTTTAAAATAATCAATTATATTATATAAAGCAAGAAATAATATTTCTCAATAATTGGATAATACATTTTCATAATTAAGATGAGATATTTTGTCAATTAATTATTAATTCTACATGTTAAAAGATGATCTGGCAACAGAGCAAAGCGAGAAAGTGATAGTGCTATCCGCTTGTTGAATGATAGACAAGGATAGCAATACCATTGCTAATTAAACACTGCCATTATAACGTGAGCCTCACTTATTGATATTTCTATTATATCTTTACAATAATATCGTTCAATTTCTCTTGATATCAAGACCGTTCGTCTCAAAGAGGTACTAGTAATTCTATATAAAACAAACAATATCAAAGTCTACTACAATGTACTATTGATACTCATAAAACAAATGTTTTTAAAATGTTTAACATTACCTATCAAAGAAGACAGACATCTAAAAAAGCTCTCAGATTCTCAAAGAACTTATAAATAATAATGGTAATATTAATTCAAAATTCCACAACTATTAAACTACTAACAAATTAGCAAATAGCACGTGGGTAGAGCAATTCATGCACGTGAAATTACCAGGTGAATATAACCTCAAAATAGAAATTGAAGCAACATAATTCTGTCATATGGATTCCTATTGTTACAGGTTCCAGCTACACTAGCGTTGTTTATTATCAATTTATTTTCAGAAAATGAAGAAGGCGGTTGAAGATTTCATTCTTGTTTTATAGAAAAGTACTGATTATTATTTTTCAAATAAAATTATCAATATTAAATCCTACTGTACTACTAAAAAAATCCATTCTTCAATAAGGGCAGTATCATCTCAATTTGAACTGTGCTTATCAGCTGTTGTTGATTTGAACTTAGAGCCCCGGTTGCAAAAAGTCTGTTAATTTGTAATCTTCATTAAATGCCACAATAAGTGAAAGGCACTAAAGAACATCATTGAAGAGGTTTTTGTGAAAATAGTAACTTTTGAAGCTAGGCTCCTACATATTAGAATCGGTGACCGTAACCGGTACAGTGAGAATATTATTCCCATTAGATCTAATGGAACTGTTCATACTCGCTCGGCCGGGCTGGATATGAATAGTGCAGTAAGAACTCATGCAAATTATATTTTCACTGTAACTAATATGTGGGAATCCAGCTTGAATCTCCTTCAAATTTCGCCAAATTCCATGCAAACCCTTGGGTTTAATATCAATGAAATACAACATTACTGATTAATGTGTGATGCCGGTGGCCTATATTGCCCCTTCATATTGTTGATCATACTATTTATTTTATTTTATTTTTATTTATTTATTGTATAAAATACTATAATCATAATACAATTATGACATTGGAGGAAAAACTAGGCTAAGCCTGTACTATTTCTCTCCAAAAATTTTGATAAAATGTTAATGTTGTCCAAAAGATAAGGTTATATAGTCACACACTGCTTCGTCACTTGATTTTCGGTCCAGAAATGATGATTTAAAATTTTGAATTTTGATTGTTGATTTTATACTCTAAATGAATCACAATAAATTAAAAACTTTAGAAATATTGCACTTATTTAAAAAATTTGAATACAAAATCAAAAACCTACTCACTATTTGTTATTCACAGCTCTAGAATATATTCAGACTATATTGTTTGAATGTTGTAAGCTTGCAAAATTGCAAGTTGTAAGCTCTCTTAAAGCTTACAGCTTAAAGCTTGTAGCATGCAAAAAGTTGTAAGCTTGCAAGATAGACGTCCGTCTGTCTTCACTATTTTATCTGCTCACGTATGCAAGCAGACGTTTTTTTATGTCTGCTTAGATTTGACTGCTAATGTGTGCGTTTGCTCTTACTATAGATAATATACAAAAGAAGATATCTCATAGCATAGGACGTCAATGTTACAATTTTCTCTGTTAACTCAAGCCGATAGTCCTAGTAGTTTTTTTTGTGAAGCTATGTGACGCTGGTAGTCTCTCATACTGTGCCGTTCTCACACTCATCTCAACAAAACTGTAATAATAGACAGTAATCGGCTCCAGTTAACAAAAAATCGGCTTGAAATTTGGAACATAAACAACCTATACCATGGGATATCTTCTTATGCTTAGATATCTTTTCTCTACGACTCTAGTTATCTATTATTTATTGATAAAAATAATCAACTCACCTTATATACTTCCTATGTTCATTGACAGGCACAAAATACTCGTCATAAGGATCATGCACATCCATATCCAAAGCTGAATCAGACTTTTTGGCGGGGATTCCGTTCACCCCATTGGTCGAATACGGCTTCATGTTAACCAGCTCCAAATTCACAGCTTCTGTGACCTGTTGTGACGTCATAGAGGCTCCATTGCCCGTCTGTGACGTTACTGTAGAATTCAGGAAGCTCGCATCGTTGCCTGGTTGTGACGTCATCGAGGCTCCGTTGCCCTGTTGTGACGTCATGGTAGAGTTTGATTCAGTGCCAGTTTGTGATGTCACAATGGGGCTTGTACCATCCATCATATGGGGGTGAACGATCGTGGGTCGACCATTTTTGACAGCTGGTGGAGGGGTCGAAGAGGGTATCGCTAGAGGGGGTCGGGTGGCTGGTGGGGGTGCCTGGGTCTCCCCCGAATCGAAGGCGGGGTTGTCCAAACCGTCACGTGATCTGGTGGTGGAGTCTGTAAAAATATTGAATAAAAAAATTAGTTTTCAATTTCAATAAAAATGAATTGTTACTTTTACTTTCCACCCCACATCACAATTTTCTGTACAAGAATATAATTATAATATATTTTTGTCATAGTCATTCAATTCCAGCTGTTTTACATCATCAAGCCGGTAAACAGCTGATTGTAGAACAAATAGACATATGATTCTCATTACAGCATACTATACTGTAATAAAATCATATTTTGGAATTTTTGTCAACTACAATCAAGAAATTCCTGATTCGAAACTTGTGAACTAGGTTATGTTTATAGAATGCATGTAGTAATGTCAGCACAAGCAGGTAATGTTTACTGTTTCTCAATATTATTCTTTTCTAGATTATTATGACAAAAAATAGTGTAAGCTACTTGGACATGAATGTCTTTTGCAGTGCTCAAATGAAAATCATTTTCGCCTGCAAAACGACCCTCCCCGTCCTTGTGACTTAAGATACTATACTTGGAATTTAGAATCTGAAACGATTATTTTGATGTTTTAATTGGAATGCCAAGTGGAGCTATTGTCATGCTTTTCAAACGGAGTATTCAACGTTATTTCTCATCTCAAATACCACTTAAAATTATAGTATCAAGATCACTTCAAATTAAGGTATTTTAATCCCTATTATTAATTATAATCTATGAATTATGAACCGTCTTGTCTACTATCGAAAACTAACTATCTATTATCCACTAGTTCATTATCTATCATCCTATCTTGTAATCTCTAACAAATATCTATTAGAAATGATAAGCAGCCTGGAATCTATTCCTATAGTGGGGTCCACGTTATAATGGCAGTGGAGAAAGATAGGAGATCAACGTTGCCGATCCTCTGTCTTGTCAATGTCTCCTATAGACGGTAGCTGATACAGGTTAATTGATGTAATATTAACTGTTCATTCTCGTTTAAAATAGTCAATTATATTTTATCAAGCAAGAAGTTATATTTATCAATAATTTCCATAATTATGATGAAGTATTTTGTTGATTATATTTCTACATTGTTTAAAAGCGATCTGGCAACAGAGCAAAGCGAGAATGAGATAGCGCTATCCGCTTTGTTGAATGATAGACAAGGATAGCAATACCATCGCCAATCAAACACTGCCATTATAACGTGGATCACAACATGGTACAACACTAAACTCATTAGGGAGAACCTGATTTACATCTCTCCAGTTTGTTAAAACTATTAGGAGGTGAAACTTTCCGCTGACTCATGCCTAAGAAATGCTCAAGCATTCGTCTTCCAATATAGCACAACTTTCACTAACAGCTTTTCCTACACAAATAAATGAATACATTTTTTCACCAACTCAATACTTTTTCTCAAAACAAAACTGATAATTATTGTAGCTTTTTGTGGTAGAAATTAGCATAGAGAAAAGATAGCATAAGAAGATATCCATGGTGTAGGTCGTTTATGTTCCAAATTCCATGCTGATTTTTGTCAACTCAAGCCGATTACTGTAGACTACTGTCTATTATTACTGTTTTGTTGGGGTGAGAGTGTAAGAACGGCACAGTATGAGAGACTACCAGCGTCACAAAGCTTCACCAAAAAAAAACTACAGTACTAGGACAGTCGGCTTGAGTTAACAGTCACATTTGCAACATAAACGCCCTATACCATGGGGATATCTTCTTATGCTATCTTTTCCCTATAATAGTATTCTCAAAACATACTAATAATATTGTAATCTTCTGTGGTATGTAATAACATAGACCATAGAGAAAAGATAGCATAAGTAGATATCCCACAGTATCGGGCGTTCACGTTCCAAATTTCAATGTTAACTGAAGCCGATTGTCGTATAGTGAGGTCCACGTTATAATGGCAGTGGATAAAGATAGAAGAATAGCGATACCGATTCTCTGCATTAATTAATATTCTATTTCTACACTGTCAAAAACATAATTGGCATCGTTGTGGACCTAGAAAAGGATAGTACCACCGGCTTTGTCGAATGATAAACTAGGATAGCAAAACCAAAGTTGATCAAATACTGTCATTATAACGTGGACCGTACTATAGTACTTCTTTTTTGTGAAACTACTTGACGCTGGTAGTCTCTCATACTGTGCCGTTCTAACATTCTGACCCCAACAGAACAGTAATAATAGACAGTAGTCGACAGTAATCGGCTTGAGTTAACAAAATATCGGCTAGGAATTTGGAACATAAACGACCTACACCATGAAATATCCTATTATGCTTTCTTTTTTCTATGATAATGGCAAAGAGAAAATCTATAATATGATAAATGAAAGAATTAAGTTATACACGTACGGGATAGGAAATTCACGAATGACTCATCATCACATCTGATTCACTCAACTGATTAACTTGAAAGTTTGCATATAGATTCTTAATTTACCGAGGATGGTTATAGGCCTCTTTTAAATTCTTCAAGATATCAGTAGGTGGAGTTTTTAATTAGATCCTTGTAGAGCACGGGTCACCTGCTGGTATAGAATAATGCTATTTTTTCTCTATGACAACAGTATAATTCACGTCTCTTATGTGAATTTGACCTGGTTAGATAATGTTATATTTTGTGACACACTAGAATTAGTATGACTGTCTAGTTGAGTTTTGCTGAAATAGGCGGTGATTGGTCTATGAAAGCAACCAATCATGTGAGTGCTTCATTACTGTTCCATTGTCGTATGGGTGTCAACAGGAATTTGCATCGCTAAATACTGTTGTTTTGTCTCTTGCAAAATTGTGCTAACTGGTGTAGAAAGTGACGTGAAAGAGAAGAATATGGTGAAGAGGAGAAGGAAGAGGAAAAGTGAGGAGATAGAGGAGGATGAGGTTAAGGAGAAGAGAAGGAGGAGGAGCAAGAGGAGAAGGAGGAGAAAAAGATGTAAGAGGAGAGACAGAGAGAGAATGATGGGAGCATCAGCCGAGGCAAAAGATTTAATTTCATTTGAACTTCATTCATTGTTGATTCAAGTCTATATTTATGATGAAAATATGACTATAGTGAGGTCCACGTTATAATGGCAGTGGAGAGAGATAGCAGAACAACATTGCCGATCCTCTTCCTTGTTAATGCCTTCAATAGACGGTAGCTGATGGAGGTTTATTGATGTAATATTAACTGTTAATTCTCGTTTAAAATAATCAATGATATTTTATTAAGCAAGAAATTATATTTTGCAATAATTTCATAATGAATTTTCATATTAAATATGACATATTTTGTCAACTAATTATTAGTTGTACATTGTTAAAAGACGATTTGGCAACAGAGGAAAGCGAGAAAGAGATAGCGCTATATCCGATTTGTTGAATAATAGACAAGGATAGCAATAACATGGTTAATTGAACACTGCCATTATAACGTGGACCTCACTATAGCATGAATTGACAGATATCAAGTTTAACTTGGTTTAAACCAACAGATTGAAACCGAAATATCTCTTAACTTACAAAAATATCAAGTCATGGAGGGCTATAATTTGATTCAATCCTGGATTGAGTTAAACTAGTCTTAATCTATAACTCAATTCAATTCAATTTTAATTCCACAAAAAAATCATAAACATATTAGTTACACAAAATAACCAATAACAATAATAGTTTTCAACTTAACCTTTCGTGTAGTTGTGTAGATGATATTGTTGTAATTATCCATATTAAATGAAAATACTAAGAAAATGTCAAAAAAGTAAACTTAACTGCTAGTTAAACTAACAGATCTCGGGTCTTGGTTTAGGGTTGTGTGGCAGAGAGGACCTGGAGTCCTAACTCCGCCCTAATAAAGATAAATAATCAGTCAATCAGTCTCTGAACTCACCACTATCTGGCCCCGGAATAATAAGCGAAGTCTTGTGGTTAGTATCCATAACAACAGTCTGTGACGAATCGTCTGTGGTCCGTGAGCCTTCTGATGTGGAAGCATCGTAGGTGACATCCGAACCCACGCCACCGCTCATGCTCATGTCTGATGAGTCCATGATTTATGCTTTGCTATTGGTCGAGAGTCTAATCCTTGGAGAGCATCTTATTGCGGTAGTGTCATGGTAAGATAATGATGAAGGGTTCTGTAACAGAGGAAAAAAGAGTTGATATGAGTACAATTTAACTTGTATTTTAGACTAGCAGGCAACCTGTGCTCTACAAGGGTTTAATTAAAAACTTGACAAACTGAAAACTTGACCAACTGCAATTGTGACGAATTTATAGGCCTATAACCATCCTCGGTAGATTAGGAACCTCTATATTTATATACCGTAATAATAATGCAAAATTTCAGTTGAGTAGTTGAGACGTGATGATGCGTCATTCGTGAATTTCCTATCCCGTACGTGTATAAACCAAATTCTTTCCTTTATTATAATTATAGATGATAAATTAAATTTTTGGGCAGTTCTATTCCATTGGTCAAGTTCAGATTTTATTCACTTCCACTCTCATTCCAGCTGTCTTTACTTGGGCAAAGGATTATCACCTGCTCCAAAAACCAACCCTTTTCAATAATATTAATTATGCATACAACACTCTCTTAAAAATACAGTTTTATATAGCATCAAAATCATTGAATTGAGATAATAATTGGGGAAAGCTTGTGTGATGAATATTTTTCTAAATGATAATGAGTAATGATATTAATTACTATTCTTCTTCTCCTCCTCCTCCTCCTCCACATCGTCCTTCTCTTCCTCTTTCTCCTCTTCCTCATCATGCATCTACTTCTCTTCCTCCTCCTCCTCCTCCTCCTCCATCTTCTCTTCCTCCTCTTGAACTTCGTCATCATCTTCCCCGTTTCGTGGCTCATGCTTCACGAATGTTGTAGTCCCGACTTCGTGACCTGCTTGGCAATCGTGATAAAGCATCAAGCATGACTTCGTATCATCCTCATTTCGTACCATCCTCATACTACAGCATTGCTAAGTCTTCCTTCATCTTTTTACCTCATCAGTTTCTGTCCAATATTTTTACGTACAATCCTCTTGATTGACTTCGTAGAAATAGTATTAAATCAATCAATATCCCAGCTCAATCACCTCAATCTTCTAATTTATTTTTAAAGATAAATTTATTTTTAAAGCAAAGAAATATAATAAAATAATTATGTGAAATTACAATAATATTACGCAAAGAAATATAATGAAATATGTAAAATTACAATAATATTAGGCAAAGAAATATAATGGAATATGTGAAAATTGAGGTTTTCACATGAAACATTGAATTTTGGACTTCTAGATGTTCATTCTTAAAAAGGGAATTGAGGAGACCCTTCCCTTCAGCACTTCTTGGCAACAGAGAGAGAAAGAGACAAGAGAGCGAGAGAGTGAGAAACAGAGAGAGTGTGAGAGAAATAGTGATAGGGTGTGTTAGAGAGAAGAGATAAAGAGTAAGAATTGGAATGAGACAGAGCGAAGACAAATTTTAATGCATGGAGGTAGAAAAGCATCAATAAGAGAGAGAGAGAGAGGGACAGAGGGACATCTATAAAAAATTAAAGGATCAAAATACCTTTTTATAGCATAATATTTTCCTTAATCATAACAAATTTCCACTATGAATGTGAAGTTACTCTTCACATTTCACTCCACATCCCAATTTTCAGTTCAAATATATATTTTTTCTTGCAATTCAGAATTTGGAGCGATTGAATAAACAATAAAATTCATGATAATGTCATGACATTGGCGAACTTCACTCCTATTCTTGAGTTATAAGCATTTGAAGATGAGTGATTTCTCTGATCTGAGAGTGGAGGTGATATTTTATGTTTCAGTGAATAACTCACTGTGTATTGTAGCGAAACGTCTCATATTATAGCAGGACACTTGTTAGGTCAACCTCTATCCATAGCCCGAATATCAACCAAATCTGGGAGATTCGCATTTTTCAAGAAATCCATGAATAAAAAACATCATGGACTTTTGCAAAAATGGTCAAAAATTGAAATCGCTCAAACTCTCAGAAATGATAGTACTTGACGAGGAACAATATAATCCAGTCAATGTTACATCATAACCTCAAATCGAGCCAATTATTATAGCAGCCTTCTGTCAATCTGCCCGTTGCCTTGTCATTTTGCCAGATATCCCACTGCATTATAGGCCTACCCTACTGCACTTACAAATATTATATAATACTACGTATTCTACACCTCTTTTATGTATCTATATACATTAGCGCACACGCCAATATTCTAGACACAATTTTTCGCGTTGGCGTACAGTATGACACGGATTAGAAAGTGATTGTAGTTTTTCTCTCACTCTCACTCTCACACTATCTCTCTGCCTCACTGCCTCTCACTCTGTCCCTCTCTCTCTCTTCTTGATGCTTTTCGACCTCCATGCATTATCATTTGTCTTCGCTCTGTCTCAATCCAATTCTTACTCTTGTACACTCTCCTTCAGTCTATCTCTTCTCTCTCACACACCCAATCACTATTTCTCTCACACTCTTTCTGTTTCTCACTCTCTCGCTCTCTTGTCTCTTTCTTTTTGATAGAGAGTTAGTGGGGAGGATATTTTTAATATTCTTCCCGAAGAATGGACATTGATATGTCCAAAGCTCCGCCAATTTATGTAGATGCATAACAATATGATTATTATCTATAGTTATTATATTACAAATTGCTTTTTCATATCATATACAGTTCAGTAATTATTTTCTTAGTCTATATTATGTAAATTCATCTATAATATTGCTGTATTGTAAGCTATTGTATATAAGTGTATATTGTAATCTACATAAATAAAGTACTCAATCAATCAATCAATCTCTCTCTGTTGCCAAGAAGTGCTGAAGGGAAGGGTTTCCTCAATACCCCTTTTGAAAATGAACATCTAAAAGTCCAAAATTCAATGCTTCATGGAAAACCTCAATTTTCACATATTCCATTATATTTATTTCCCTAATATTATTGTAATTTTACATATTTCATTATATTTCTTTGCGCGATATTATTGTAATTTCACATAATTATTTTATTATATTTCTTTGCTTAATATTATTGTGAAACCCCTTAGTTTAATATGATTCATCATGTCATTCTACTCTCACTGATAATATTATTTTTAACGCTAGAACCTAAGTTGAATTTTGCTTTGTTCAACACATGAATAGAGAAATCTGATTCTCACTCACTCTCTCTTTCTTTCCGTCATTTAATGTAAATTGGTGCATAGGCTAGTAAATATTTTAACATCAATGAATGAAGAACTCTAATCTCATCGCTCTCTCTCTCTCTTAATTCTCTTAGGGTTGTGTGGCAGAGAGTACCTGGAGTCCTAACTCCAGTATTGGAGCCCTAATAAAGGCATATAATCAATCAATCAATCAATGAGTCTCTCCCTCATTGTCTTTCCTTCTCCATACTTTTCCTCCTCCATGCACTATCCTCTGTCCTCTGTTTGTCTCACAGCAATTCTTACTCTCTCTCACTCACTCAGTCACACTCTCTCTCTTTCTCTAAATCTCTCTCTTCTCCTAATGCTTTTCCTCCCTCTCCATGCATTATCCTTTGTCCTCTTTCTGTCTCACAGCAATTCTTTATCTCTCACTCTCACTCTATCTCTCTCATTTGAGATTTTGGTAGAGAGTTAGTGGGGAGGATATTTTAAATATTCTTTCCGAAGAATGGACATTGCAATATGTTCAAAGCTCCGCCAATTTATGTAGATGCATAACAATATAATTATTATCTATAGTTATTATTGTTACAAATTGCTTTTTCATATCATATACAGTTCAATAATTATTTTCTTAGTCTATATCATGTAAATTCATCTATAATTTTGCTGTATTGTAAGCTATTGTATATAAGTGTATAAGACAGTATATATTGTAATCTACATAAATAAAGTACTCAATCAATCAATCAATCAATCACTCTTTCACACTCACTCTCTCACACACACTCTATCTCCCTCATAATTTATTCTTACTTCTTACTCTTTCTTTCTCTCAATCTTAATCACTCTCACTCGCTCTCTCTCTCTCTCTCTCTATCTCTCTCTCTCTCTCTCTCTCTCAGTATCAATCTCTTCCATGCATTCTCCACTATCCTCACTCTATCTCACTTCAACTCTTGTTCTATTTTAGCGGCAAGGTCGTCTATGCTTCCAGATTTGTCAACCGGTTTTATAGTTTAACAGTTCGACCGCCCAGCTATTAAGTATATCTTTATATATATATATATATATATATATATATATATATATATATATATATATATATATATTATATTCATATAATATCGCACAACATGTTCTAACTTCAGTTGAGTTCAGTTCAAACTGTCAGCATTCCTTATGGATAGCATCAATGCTTCCCGTTCAAACAATACTGCCAATTGGAAGAGGATATCATGATCAAAACCTGGAACTTTTCCAGAGATTGTCTTATTTTGCAAGAAGCAAGAACCGTAATAGGCGGCGACTATAGTCAGGTACACGTTATAATGGCAGTGGGGAAGGATTTGTGTACAGCATTGTCGATTCTCTGCCTTGTCACTGCCTTCTATAGAGGGTAGCTAATACCGGTATGTCTGATGTAATATTGACTGTTCATTCCTGTGAGGAATAGTATATCACATTTTATTTGTGAAGTAAATAATGTTGTTCAATGAATCAAGTTTTCATGATTGGGATTGAATATTTTGTTTATTAATTTTATTTTTACATTGTTAGAAAACGGTCTTGGAAAGTCGTGGAGCTAGAGAAGGATAGCGCTATCTGCTTTGTCGAATGATAGACAAGGATAGCAACACCAATGTTGATCAAATACTGTCATTGTAACATGGACCTCACTATGAATATTTTGTTAATGAATTGTATTCCTAGATCGTTAAAAAACAATCTGGGAAAGTCGTGGAGCTAGAGAAGGATAGCGCTATCTGCTTTGTCGAATGATAGACAGGGATAGCAACACCAATGTTGATCAAATACTGCCATTGTAACATGGACCTCACTATGAATATTTTGTTAATGAATTGTATTCCTAGATCGTTAAAAAACAATCTGGGAAAGTCGTGGAGCTAGAGAAGGATAACGCTATCTGCTTTGTCGAATGATAGACAAGGATAGCAACACCAATGTTGATCAAATACTGCCATTGTAACATGGACCTCACTATGAATATTTTGTTAATGAATTGTATTTCTAGATCGTTAAAAAACAATCTGGGAAAGTTGAGGAAGTAGAAAAGGATAGCGCTATCTGCTTTGTCGAATGATAGACAAGGATAGCAACACCAATGTTGATCAAATACTGCCATTAGAACGTGGATCTCGCTATAGAAATCTGGAACTTTGCCAGATAATGTCATATTGCAAGAACCGTAGGTTGTTGTTAACACGAGCTTTGGTCTCAGAGATATTTTCAACTGGTTTTCATGTTGTGACGCATTTGAATGAATGAATTAGATACGTCAAAGCTTATTGCAAATAGTTCTAAGATTTTTAGGAGTTTTTGTGTTATTTGGGCTTCAAGCCTGTTGTTTCTTACCCAATCATTCATAGTTGAGAATGATATAGTATTTATTAATGTATACATAAATAAATAAATTTGTGTCATCTTTTTGAACTTTATTTTGATGTTTGTTCATTAAGGTCGTATCATTCATATTTCTTCCACTTCATGAGGTTTCTGAATGAAGCTATCTATAACCTTTGTAGAATGGAATGATTAATAAAAGTTATCGATACTACAAATGATCGATCTCAAATATATCGACAGTAATCAATCACTGCCAAGTCGATTATCGAACCACGTCTCATTATAACCATAGAGAAAAGATAGCATAAGAAGTTATCTCATGGTATAGGTAATGTTATGAATAGGCCTTCATAGGGGATGCAGCGGAAGCAGGGCCGTCAGACGGTTGAAGTGGGGAAGCAGGGGCGCTTCCAGACTCTTCTAGCACATTCTGGTTTTGGTGAAGGGAATCATCAACCAATGAAAAGCGCATTATCGAATCTTCTGGAGGTTTTCATGCACTGCGATTGGTCGGACGTTTCCACATCTCTAGATCTTTCTAGATTGTTGTGCCCGCCTTATATTAATGGAGTATCTCAGTCGGCAGGCGAGTTGACAGTCTACAGTCGAATCATTTGCTTCTTCTCATCGTGACAGAATAGTGACGAAGTGATAATAATCGAGACAGACTAGTGTGATTAAGTGATAATAGACTTTTTTAGTTGTTTAAACAGTTATTATTCTTGTTGAGAGTTATTCTTGAACAGTTATTTATATTAGTTAACGTAAGCTTGTGATAATTCTGTGTAATTCATTACGTAGTTATCAGCTTATAGTTATTTCTAGTTTATCTCCATGTGTAATTCATGTTCCAAATTTCAAGCTGATTACTGTCGACTATTGTCTATTATTACTGTGTGTTGTTGGGGTTAGAATGCAAGAACGGCACATTATGAAGACTACCAGCGTCACATAGCTTCACTAGGACTATCGGCTTGAGTTGACATTGAAATTTGGGACATAAACGCTCTATACCATATCTTCTTATGCTATCATTTCTCTATACTATAACCTTTGTAGAATACAATGATTTCGATCAGTTATCATACTACAAATGATTGATCTCAAATATATCGACAGCAATCGATCAACGACAAATCGATTATCGAACCACGACTCATTATAAAACTCGACATCGGTTGTCAATAGTGTGCGTGATGCTTTAGATCACGTACCTCGTCACGCTTTCAGAAGTGCATCATCACGCGACCAAAACTGCATCAAACTGCATCGAGAGTTGCATTGAAACAGCATTCAAGTCTTGACTTCCTCATACCAGGAGCAAAGCTTGCAGCTATTTAGGCTGCACTTCGAACTGTCACAATTCCTTCTAAAAATAACATCTCAGCTTTCCATTCAACTAAGGCTGACAGGTTGTGAATTTTATTAACTAGCAGCTAACCCGTGCCCCGCAAGGGTCTGATTAATAACTTGATGAACTTGAAACTTCACTTACTGAAATCTTGAAGAATTTGAACCTATTCAACCATCTATATGCAAAATTTCAAGTTGATTAGTACAGTAGTTGAGTATTTAACCATCTATATGAGTTGATTAGTCCAGTAGTTGAGACGTGATGATGCGTCATTCCTGGTTTTCCTATCCCGTTCGTGTATAAGCCGATTCTTTTCTTTATTATATTATAGACTACCAGGTAACCCGTACCCATGCAAGGTCCTAATTAATAACTTGATATTTATCTCGGGCCACTCCCGTGTATCGGATGGACACGTTAAGCCGTCGGTCCCGGCTGCCTAAAAAGTAGTCGTTAGGTCTTGTCAGAGGCCCTGAAATTGATCAGTTGCGACCTGAAAACTCTGACACCAGACCTGAGCCAGCCAGGTCACTCGATATTATTATTATTATTAATAACTTGACAATCTAAAAACTTGACATGGGTACTGAAATCCACAAGAATTTGAAATAGGC
Source organism: Nilaparvata lugens (assembly GCF_014356525.2). Classification (NCBI taxonomy): domain Eukaryota; kingdom Metazoa; phylum Arthropoda; class Insecta; order Hemiptera; family Delphacidae; genus Nilaparvata; species Nilaparvata lugens. The sequence continues at coordinate 7,280,101 of NC_052516.1, read as the reverse complement.
CTACTATAACCATCGTCGGTAAATTAAGAATCTATATGCAAAATTTCAAGTTCATCAGTTAAGTTACTATGTATTCGACTTGTGTCAATATTGTATTATTGTACAATGCATGCCATCGATAAAATTGGAATTGAAATGGATAAAATCTGGTGTGGCGCACTCACACAACTTTCCTTGCCGTTATGAAAATTGATCACCTGACGCTAGTGTTCCCGCGCATCTCAAGTCTACTATTCAAAGATTTGAGCCAGCTGGTGACAGGGCAATAACGCTGGAGACACATATGAGGTCTGCTATCTCTCCATAGTGAATGATTTAATAGAATCAACAATAATTTGCAATTGAATAATCACATTTTCTCGAATTTAAAGCTTGTTTTCAATTTTAGGTGAAAATGTTACTGAACATTTATTTATTGTAGAGATTTTCATGCTCAATCTACTCCACTTGATTTTTTTCGTTTCAATTGTATCTGAAGCCTGATAATTGGGAATCTATCTGCATTGATGGGGCGAAGCTCTTGAAATTTTTACAGTGTGAAGTATCGAATTTGGGTAGATAAAAATCCCTAACCGAAATAGTAATAGGTCTGAAATAAAGTAACTGGCTAATATCGCCAAATAGATAACAATTAAGATTAGATAGCATCAGCTTGTTCTGGCTAAACGGTACAAAAACAAAAAAAGGATTTGAAAGAATTTGTTGCTAATAAATATATTATTATATAAAATATTTTGAAGATTGAGTTAGGTATATGCATTCAGGGATCGGCGACCTAGAGATCGACCAAATCGAGCAACGTAGAATCTGACCAAAACCCTTGGCAGAGCTCTATTGCAACAAAACAGTATGCAATGTGAAAGAACACATGATCACGTGGCTAACTATTAGGTGGCATGAAACAAATATTAGTGTATAGAATATTAGCTAGCATGTAGAGAGCATAAGTAAAAAACCTAATAAAAATAATTAAGTGTATTCAGGAAATAGGAGGTACCAGGCGCATGAATACTGAATCAAATTTGCATGCACCAATAGCACAACGGCAGTTAATAGGCGGCAACTGTAGGCCAATTCAAAAATATTTCTATATATTTATATAAATGTTCTGGATTTATGTTAAAATATTGTATAGTCTATGTTATCGATATGGCTCGAAGGCAAAGAAATTATTAACGCACAACCTAAGTAATAATTTGATATTTTTTGTACAATCTATTTGAACCTAAATGGCGGAGGACTAAGATATTCAAATTTTATGTTAATTTGAAAGTCGGAAGTAAGATTTGTAAAATTGAGAAAGGAGAACCAGCACTCGCCAGCCAAATGCCACCATGAGAGGACCCCAAATATTTTAGAGCGTAGTACCTTGCTAATAAATTGTAAAAGTTAAAGTTAGATCAAATTATTAAATTTCTTAAAAGACTTTGTGATGCTCTTGTAAAGCAGAAGTCATTTTCAATTTCAAATAAATTTATAACCCCTTGGAAGAGACGATTCCGGCTACCATATTCCAGGACCACCAGGAATTGGATCGACATCGGCGGCTTATAAGAAGATTTTCGACACGTGAGTGATAAATATTGAATTAGTGATGGGCGCCCTAGTGCTTCGAATCTATCTAATAATCAAAGCTAGCTCGTCGAAAGGGTTTTATTATAAATTAAGAATTTAATAAGAGAAGTACTTGCGCAAGTAAAATTAGTATTAAAGGTATTTTATTGAAGAAAAAATATAGACCAATACATTTCAGAAAATTCCATTTGGATCAAAGAAGTATAAAATCTAGGCTATTAAAACACATTCATATGGTCCTTAATTTTTGCAATATAATTTGCGATAGTTTGTTATAGCTCTAATTCACTAGATGAATGGCTCTACCTATTCCGTCAGGTGCCGAATCTTGCACCCTGAGATAAAATATATATTCAATACAAAGAAATCTACTAAGTACTAGAGAATTTAATATATATATATATATTATATATATATATATATATATAATATATATATATATATATATATATTATATATATATTTGGATTATTAGTGGCTATTTATCAAGTTGATCTTAAGAACCTATTTTTAATTGAATTGTCCAGTCGACAAGTATTAGCAAGCGCATATCGCAGCTACATGCAAAAGGATGCATATGATTTTAAGATAAAGGCACATGGTAATGATTCGTGCCATAAATCTAGAATATAAAGTTTAGCCTGTGATATTTTACTGATTTCAATTATTGTTCTATTTTTATATTATATTTTTTATCGCTCTTTATATATTTTTGCCTCGATCTATTTTTTGCACTATTGTTTATATATGTATCAAAATGTTTATGGTGTGCAATTTATTTTAATTCCTCAACACTATAGTATAAGTACATATTTATGTATATTATTTTTAATGAATTACAAGAGTTATAGGGGAAGCCCATACCTAGGCCTAGAAAGATTTTTATGAGACTGAATCCTATTAAAAAACCACGACCTAATTATATAATTATATCAAATTTCATGCTCTACCGACTGATGCCAAGCAGGAGGCTAATCGTTATTTAAATATAAAGAATAACGTGACAACAGATATGGGACTTGTGGCAGTTGATAGAGCTTATCGATGACTATTTTAGGTATGAATTTGATCAAAATCGTTGGAGCCGTTTTCGAGAAAATTGCAAAAAACCCTGTTTTTGACAACATTTTCGTCATTTTAGCCGCCATTTTGAATTGCATCAGATCGAAATTGTTCGTGTCGGATACTTATATCGTAAGGACCTTAAGTTGCAAATTTCAAGTCATTCCGTTAATTGGGAGATGAGATATCGTGTACACAGACGCACATACACTCATACACACACACACACATACAGACCAATACCCAAAAACCACTTTTTGGACTCAGGGGAGCTTGAAACGTATAGAAATTTAGAAATTGGGGTCCCTTAATTTTTTTCGGAAAGCAATACTTTCCTTACCTATGGTAATAGGGCAAGGAAAGTAAAAATAGTTGACACGTGTGATGCGTCATTCGTGAATCTCCTATCCCGTACGTGTATAAGCCAATTCTTCCCTATATTATAATATTATAGATTTGAAGCTATATATAGTCGAGTCTCAAGATCATACTACAGTGTATCGGGTGATTGAAGGGGTGATATCACAGGCTATAAATAAAAATAACCGGTAGCTGTTTGTCATGATTTATTTATCAAGGTTTCATGATTGACACGTGGATATTCTCGGTTTTTTCCTATAATAATGAAATCATCATCATAATTCATTAAGAAAATGCATCATTAAATCATGAATTAACATAATTTTGTGATGAATGAAATGTATTCTAAATAAAATTGATCATTTATACTATAATAGAGGAAAGAAGGAACTGACTTATACATTGTACGAGATAGGTTAACGAGATAGGAGACTGATTAACTTGAAGCTTTGCATATTCATTTTTAATTTACCGAGGATGGCTATAGGCCTATTTTTAATTCTTCAAGATTTCAGTACGTCAAGTTTCCAGTTTATCAAGATTTCAATGAGACCCTTGCAGAGCACGGGTTACCTGCTAGTACACAATATTTTTTTTCAATAACTGTGGAAGCACAGCCAAAACTGTTCCTCCCCCGAATTTTGATTGATTGACCGAGCGAAGTGAGGTCTAAGATTCAAGTTGATGGTTTGGCATTTTTCTTAATGTTTATATGTTGCGCATTTACGGCGAAACGCGGTAATAGATTTTCATGAAATTTGACAGGTATGTTCCTTTTTGAATTGCACGTCGACGTATATACAAGGTTTTTGGAAATTTTGCATTCCTAGGATAATATAAAAGGAAAAAGGAGCCACCTTCATAAGCCAATATTAGAGTAAAAATCAGACTATAGAATTATTTATCATTAATCAGCTGACAAGTGATTACACAGATGTGTGGAGAAGCCAGTATATCCATAAGGTTTTCCATAAGGTCTATAGTTTCAATCAGGTACTTGTGGATGAGAATACTGCGTGAGGTCTACTGTTCACAGACTAGTATAATTATACATTGATGGCAGTGGAAACGGAGAAGTTCCAACAATGTGTTTCTATCATTTTCAGTGACATTGTAGCATGAATCTTGTCGTATTATGTCAACCTGTAACGATAATATTATAATTATGTCATTTCTGGTGGAAACAGAGAAGTGACAACAATATTTTCTTATAATTTCCACTTATATTATAACGTGAAACCTACTACAGTATGATAAACTACAAGATTTGAGAGTTAATTGTCGTTCCTCCATCATGTATTAGACACCGATTGCCATAAAATTATTCTAATCAAATTTCTACCAACTAAAACAAAACCTGTTCTTCAAATTTGAAACTTTGAAAGTTTATCTACTAGTTAAGAACAGCCGTTAGCATTCCTTACTATAGTTATTCACTGTGGAATGTCAGCATTTCTTATGGATAACTTGAATGCTTCCCATTTTGAATGTTAACAGCTGACTGTTAAAAGCAGTACGGTAACCTGAGCTTGACATTAGACTAAAAGAAGTATAAGGTCACAGATAGTGACCTAAAGACCTTGAATACTTTTTAGACCGGATTTATCTCTATCAGAATAAAACTAAATGTTAACATTTTATTATCAGTCTGGTGTTCAAATGTATTCCATCCATTGGTTGGATAGATTTTAATACTAGAATTATTCCTTTAATATGCGAATATTTCCTATTTTAGTGAAAAAAATGTGAAATATTTTCTTTCATATTTGATTTTGAAGAATCTAAATTCAAAATTCTACTTTGTGAAAATGATTAAGGACTGAAAATTTTGTGGAGTGAACAACTACAAGACTTGACCTATTTCAAACTATGTGTAACCTTATCTAAATTTGAGTGTGGAATGCACAAGGTTACCTAATTTTTTTCTCTCTCTATCATTTTGATGATATACTTATTGTATGAATCAATAAAGAATAAATGATATGAAGAACACCAGAATCCCTGTTCATACTTAATTATGCACTTTTCCTCAATGTTATTGGGAAAAAATTTGTTTTGATTCATTTCAAATGTTTCTTTAATGTAATTCTCTCCAATATTTTCAAGCTATTTTGCCCAATAGCTTTATTTCATTCATAGAGACTGTTTCAGTTTAGTTTAGTTTAAAGACTGATTAGTTTTGTGGAAGACTTTCAATATGATATGATTGAAATAAGTTCACGCAATTTGTCTATCTATTTAAATATAGAAGGAAAGAGTTGGCTTATGCACTCACGGGATAGGAAATTCACGAAGGACGCATCATCATCACGTCTGAACTACTCAACTGACTACTTATTTATTCATGCCATTGTATTTAGTCGAATTGAAACTTAAACCTCAGCAAAAAGACATTAAAAGTTGCAATTAAAAAAGCTTCAAAATAGCTGTTTCGAATCGCATGAAATCACTTCCTCTCAGAAAGTGGAGGGCTCTGATTGGCTGTCTGGCTATAACGGCGTACTGCGCTGCGATTGGCCGAGAGTTGTCACGCCTACTTTCAAAACTTGTAGGAGAGGTAGTGCTAGCCAATCAACAATTTCTATTCAAATTTGGGTAAGGAACAGTTTTGGGCTTTGTCACTTCCCTAATTATTGTTAGCTAAGAATGATATTGTATCTATAAATGTATAAATAAATAAATATAGCCTCAACCATTTTAACACCATTTCTCCATTATTCCTCTTGAATATTAAAACCAAAAAAAAATGAATTTTTCTCAAATATTTTAAACGCTATTTCTCTGTTTTCCTTTGAATATTGGAACTGCATTGGAAAAAAATCGAATATTCAAATTGCCTTGAATGAAATTTGAATTTCTAACAATTTCTTGATTATTTCAACATAATTCTGACAGATATTCATCATAAATTACTGGCAAAACTGTGGCATTTATCTGGTAGAGTAGAGGCTTCTTCTTCTTCTTCTATTAGTCTCAGACTGGTGGCTTGAAAAATGAAAGTAGTTGACGCAAGTAAAGATGAGAACGACCTTGAGGAAGAACAAGACTGAGAAGAAGTAGAAGACGAAGAAAAAGAGATAGAAGCGGAAGAAATAGAAGATGAAGATGAAGATGAAAAAGAAGACGGAGAAGAAGACGATGAAGGAGAAGAAGAAAAAGAAGAAGAAGAAGAAGAAGAAGAAGAAGAGGAACAAGCTGAAAAAGGAGACACATCTTCCTCCAGAAACTTGCATTCTGTTCTAATGAGTTTATATAGCGTGACTGTAAAGAGGTCCACGTTATAATCGCAGTGGAGAAAGATAGGAGAGCAGCGTTGATGAGTCTCTGTCTCACCAATGCTCTTTATACAGGATAGCAGATGAGACAGGTCATGGTGAGAGATGAGTGGACTTAAGCTTTAGGTGGGTTCCGAGCCACCGGAAAGCGATTTTGCAACTCATAAATTACATTTAGAGGAGTTGGACTCTTGAAGTTAGTGGTCACCCTTACAACGGGAGTAGCAGGTGAATGGAGCTTAACTTATACTTGACCACGACCCTGTTATATGCGCTAAATATCTATTTATTTTATCATCCAGATTACAATAATTCTAGTGAAGAACCACAGGCATATATAAATAATTATCACAGGATAATCTCCCAAGGCCCGTATGCAGAAACTCGGTTTAAACAGAGTAATGTCAGCTGTTCATCTAAACCCCCTATGAAACACATTATGATAAATGCAACCATATTCACAAAAATTTGGTGTGGCGCACTCACACAACTTTCTTTGCCGGTATAAAAATTGATCACCTGACGCTAGTGTTCCCGCGCATCTCAAGTCTACTATTCAAAGATTTGAGCCAGCTGGTGACAGGGCAATAACGCTGGAGACACACATGAGGTCTGCTATCTCTTCATAGTGAATGATTTAATAGAATCAACAATAATTTGCAATTGAATAATCACATTTTCTCGAATTTTAAGCTTATTTTCAATTTTAGGTGAAAATGTTACTGAACATTAATTGTAGAGATTTTCATGCTCAATCTACTCCACTTGATTTTTTTTGTTCCAATTGTATCTGAAGCCTGATAATTGGGAATCTATCTACATTGCTGGGGTGGAGCTCCTGAAATTTTTACAGATATGAGACTTGTGGCAGTTGATAGAGCTTATCGATGACTATTTTAGGTATGAATTTGATCAAAATCATTGGAGCCGTTTCCGATAAAATCACGAAAAACCCTGTTTTTGACAACATTTTCGCCATTTTAGCCGCCATCTTGAATTGCATTTGATCGAAATTGTTCGTGTCGGATCCTTATAGTGAAAGGACCTTAAGTTCCAAATTCCAAGTCATTCCGTTAATTGGGAGATGAGATATCGTGTACACAGACGCACATATACTCATACACACACACACACACACACACACACACCACACACACACACACACACACACACACACACCACACACACACACACACACACACACACATACATACAGACCAATACCCAAAAACCAGTTTTTTGGACTCAAGGCACCTTGAAACGTATAGAAATTTAGAAATTGGGGTACCTTATTTTTTTTCGGAAAGCAATACTTTCCTTACCTATGGTAATAGGGCAAGGAAAGTAATAAACGTGGTTTAGAGTTAAACGTAACGTAGTGTTATCATATGGTCCTAAAACCTGGTTTTGATTAGTAGAGTTAGTGGTAGAGATCCCTAGGTAAGTACTAACTATCTTGTAAACTCTCCCAATGAAAACGGTCATGGTAGAGTATAGTCATGGAAAAGTACTAGTTTTTAGTAGAGTAGAGTGGAATAGCACCGTGGGATAGTACTCTACCACTTGCCTTCTCCCACCATCGCTTCTCTCTCTACTCTACCACTACTATGCTAATGAAAACAGTCTCAAGCTAATGGAGTAGAGTAGCGAGAATAGACACGGAGGTGTTTGTGTTCTAATACAATGTAGACTCATTATAAATAGAGAACTTGGTAATTAACTTGACTTAGTTTCTTCTATTTCATAAAAGATTCAACAAGTACATGAAATACATTTAAAGAAGTACATGAAATTGTATGGTTAGTTCTGTTCACAAGACAACACATCCTACCTACTATTCTCAATTATTTTAGTGGAACAGTTACTTGACCAAGTAAGTAGAGTAGAGTTAGCTCGGTAGAGTTAGTAAGCCAGTCACTCGACCACTAACTCTACTAGTGAAAACCTACTCTAAGTTACAAGAACAACAAATGTTTTGTTTTCTGTATCATTTGAGCTTCCGTCTCACTGCAATTCTCAGTTTTGATGTAAATTTCTAGGATATTTTCAAAGTGTTTCTCTGAAATGGATTTGGAAAATTGGGCCCTCCAGCAAATAGCCAAGAATCCTCTTTGGATTCTACACACATGCAACAATATAACACAGGGTAACCTTAGAATATGTGACCAAGGTATTTGTACCTTGAATAGATGTATTCAGGCACCTGAAGCATAATACCTTTTAGAACTACCTTGAAAACAGTAGGTACCCCGGGTGAGATACTTTCAGTACATTTCTTATAAATAGCATCATTGCCTTCCATTCAACCAGAGCTATGTCAGTTTAAAGTGAACACATTCACACAGCGACCGTGACTTTGCAACGCGGAAGGACCCCATATGGAGAATTACATACATGTACTTATATACTATGAAGTATATAAAGTATATACTAGGAGCTATTGTATAATTATTATAATAGAATCGCGTGCCAATCGGTACAATGTCGCTCAAGTATTCGTCATAAATAATTTAACTTTCAACTTTTCAATGACCTTCCAGATCTAGAACTTACCTTCATTCATACAGTGAATTGGACACGTTAATCTGTCGGTCCCAGCTGCCTAAAAAGCAGTGATGTTAGCACAGATGTGACGTTAGAGACCCTGAAATTGATCAGTTGCGACCTGAAAACTCTGACACCAGACCTGAGTCAGCCAGGTCACTCGATATTATTAATACAGTGAATTTCACCTTCTTTCATGTGAATAAATTGAATTGAATACAGCCAAGAAAAAAGCTTGTATGTGTATAGATTTTAATTTATCAGGCCCAGTTGCACAGAAGTCGGTTAAATTTTAACCGTGATTCATTTCACGAGAACCAATCTGAGAACGCTTTGTCGAAAAATAGGCTTCTCTGTATAGTTCTCTCGTCAAATTAATCACGGTTGGAAATTAACCGGCTTTTGTGCAACTGGCACTTAGTTGTATAAACTCTCTAGTATAAGATCCACTGCAAACTGTTGGCATTCCATACATGGATGACGTAAATTTAATGCTTAACATTCAACCAATGCTAAAAGTTGGGTGTCAATATAACTTTGGGTTTTTATTTCTAAGTTTTAAGACGATTTTTCTCACTTTTCTATCCTCTTTATCATCATCATCTTTTCCTCTTCTTCATCATCTTCTTCTTCTTCTTCTTCTTCTTCATCTTCTCCTCCTCCTCCTCCTCCTCCTCATCCTCCTCCTCCTCCTCCTCACTCATCTTCATTTTCATATCATATACAGTTCAATAATTATTTTCTTAGTCTATATATGTAAATTCATCTATAATTTGCTGTATTGTAAGCTATTGTATATAAGTGTATAAGCCAGTATATATTGTAATCTACATAAATAAAGTACTCAATCAATCAATCAATCAATCATCAATCTTCATCTTCTTCTTTATCATCTCCTTATCCTTCTTCTTCATCCCCTTATTCTTCTTCTCCTTCACTTCTTTACACTTCTGTTGACTTATCACCTATCTCGCCTTCTTATCAGTTTTTTGCTATTTTCCAAATGATTGAAGCATCTTCTCGTTTTTATCTCCTTCATCATTTTAGCGTATTGCGTGTATTTCCCAACATGGTTTTACCCCTGGCGGTTATAAGTTCACATCCAGTTTTTTCCTCTATAGTTGGTGTTTTACCCCTATATTTGATGGTTTTTCCCCTATAGTTGAAGCGACTATGTTTTTTCCGAGCTGTATGACCTTAAAATCACTAGAAAATCACAGAAACCTATGAGAACGAAAACACTTGTTCCATGAAATGTACACAGTACTGATATTGTTTTTTTTCAAGGGAGCAGCTATGTACTGATATTGTTATTTTTGAGGGAGAAGCTACTTCCTTATCTGAAACCTGTCAATCATTTTTCTAGTGAGAAAAGTGTGGAAACAATCCTATTCTAATGAGGGTCTACTGGAACTCAATCAGAATCATTTCAGTGATACAATACTTATGAGAAATAAATGATAACTTACTGGTGATGAATTATAGTGAATGATGATAATCTATAATATAATAAAGGAGAGAATGGGCTTATACACGTACGGGATTGGAAATTAACGAATGACGCATCATCACGTCTCAACTACTCAACTGATTAACTTGAAATCTCGTATATCGATTCTCAATTTACCGAGGATGGTTATAGACCTATTTTAAATTCTTCAAGATTTCAGTAAGTGAAGTTTCTAGTTTGTCAAGTTTTCGTCAAGTTTTATAATATAATAAAGGAAAGAATGGGCTTATACACGCACGGGATTGGAAATTCACGAATGACGCATCATCACGTCTCAACTACTCAACTGATTAACTTGAAATTTTGAATATAGATTCTCAATTCACCGAGGATGGTTATAGGCCTATTTTAAATTCTTCGAGATTTCAGTAGGTCCAGATTGTCAAGTGTCTAAATAGACCCTCGCGGAGCACAGATTACCTGCTACTTTTGAAATAAATAGATTCAGGCTAAAGCCTCATGTGCTTTCGCATAAGTTTATTTTTTCATCAGGAATGAAAAAGTGAATACTCCATAGTAAGGTACACGTTACATTTGCAGTGGACAAGATAGGAGAAAAACGTTGCCGAACCTCTGCCTTGTCAATGCCTTCTATGGACGGTAGCTGATACAGTTTTATTGATGTAATATTAACTGTTCATTCTCATTCAAAATAATCAATTATATTTCATAGGGCAAGAAATTATATTTTTCAATAATTCCATAATGAAAGTTAAGATAAAATATTTTGTTGATTAATAATTTATTCTACATTGTTAAAAGACGATCTGGCAACAGAACTAAGCGAGAAAGAGATAGTGCTATCCGCTTTGTTGCATGCTGATAGACAAGGATAGTAATACCATTGATAAACAAACACTGCCATTATAACTATAGCTACGAATGTCTTTGTCAAGTGGAATAGAGTAGAAGATAACTATACAGAAGTTAGGATTGATTCAAGCTCTCAGTTTTGTTTGAAGTGTTTCTCAAAAACAAAAGTTAATGATCCTTTGCATAACGATTACTCATTCATAAGAGATGGCATACAACATTCCATTCACTCAATTTCTAAGCAACTTGTATCTACTCATTACTATAATGAACTTGAGGAAAATTTGTAAGACGATTTAAATTGCTTGAAAACACTAATACACAGTAAAAATTGAACAGCTTTGTTCGTGAGAGCGTGACAATTTTTACTCAATCTTTTCCACGAACAAATTAGAGAATTTTTTACTCATATATTGTTATTATGATGTAGTCATGCAAACAATGTAACTAGTGATTTTAATTATCGTAGTTCAGGATGAGTAATTAGTGGAATAATTAGAATTTAAGTGCTGGTTGCACGAAAGTCGGTTAAATTTTAACCGTGATTAATTCAGAAAAGCCTTTTCTGAATTGATCTCGTGAAATTAATCACGGTTAAAATTTAAGCCGTCTTTTTAGAAAAGCCTTCTCTGATTGGTTCTTGTGAAATTAATCACGGTTAAAATTTTAGCCGTCTTTTCAGAAAAGCCTTCTCTGGAATAAGCCTTCTCTGATTGGTTTTCGTGAAATTAATCACAGTTAAAATTCAACCGGCTTTAGTGCAACCGGGCCTCAGAGACTTTAGTACTGATGCACATGGACTATTAGTTTGAGTTGACATTGAAGATTGTAACATAAATACCCTATACCATGGGATATCTTTTTGTGCTATCTCTTCTCTATGCTGGAACTGGTAGAAAAATGGCGTATTTTTGGGGACTTTTTACAGAGATAAGTGACTTCAAAGATGGTGGTCAAATTCTGTAGAAGAGACTAACAAGCCAGCTTCCATTGATGAATGAAGCTGAGAGAAAAATTACGTATTTTTTAGATTTTTACAGAAATTGCCACAAAAAATGGCGTATTTTTGGGAATTTTTCCAGAAATAAGTTACTACAAAGATGGTGGTGAATTCTGAAGAAGACTCCAACCAAACCAGCCTCGATTAATGAATGAAACTGAGTGAAAAATTGCGAATTTTCTCGGGAATTTTTACAGGAATAAGTGACTACAAATATGGTGGTGAATTTATGAAGAAGACTCCAACCAAACCAGCCTCAATTAATGAATGAAACTGAGTGAAAAATTGCGAATTTTCTCGGGAATTTTTACAGGAATAAGTGACTACAAAGATGGTGGTGAATTATGAAGAAGACTCCAACCAACCAGCCTCAATTAATGAATGAAACTGAGTGAAAAATTGCGAATTTTCTCGGGAACTTTTACAGGAATAAGTGACTTCAAAGATGGTTGTAGAATTCTGAAGAAGATCCCATCCAAACCAGCCTCAATTGATGAATGAAGCTGACTGAAAAATTGCGAATTTTTACAGGAATAAGTGACTACAAAGATGGTTGTAGAATTCTGAAGAAGATCCCATCCAAACCAGTTCCACTTAATGAATGAAGCTGACTGAAAATGGCAAATTTTCTCGGATTTTTACAGAAGTAAGTGTCTAAAAAGATTGTGGTAAATAATAGTGAAGAAGACACCAACCAAACCAGCTTTCATTGATGAATGGAACGTGACTTAGCGTGCCGGTTTAATGTCGCCACAATTCAATTATTCAGCAAGGCTGCATCATCAGCTGAGCACGATTTTGGCTCTCAACTAACAAAAATGAGGCCGACACTCATTATTGTGTAACACTAACTACGTGTAACACTAAATACACTAACTCGTGTAACACTAACTACTCAACTCATATGTAACTTTTGCTGGCACTCAGACGGGTTGCTAATATGGTGAAAGTTGACTATAAAAATTGGAAAGAAATTGTCGATCTGCTGAAAAAATGCAGTAAATTTTTCGATTCTCCAATCACGATGAGTATACGATAATTAGGAATTAACCTATAGAAAAAATGCATAGTGAGGTGGACGTTATAATGACAGTGTTTGATTAGCAATGGTATTGCTATCCTTGTCTATTATTCAAAAATCTGGTGTGGCGCACTCACACAACTTTCCTTACAGTTATGAAAATTGATCACTGACGCTAGTGTTCCCGCGCATCTCAAGTCTACTATTCAAATATTTGAGTCAGCTGGTGACAGGACAATAACGCTGGAGACACACATGAGGTCTGCTATCTCTTCATAGTGAATGATTTAATAGAATCAACAATAATTTGCAATTGAATAATTACATTTTCTCGAATTTAAAGCTTATTTTCAATTTTAGGTGAAAATGTTACTGAACATCAATTATAGAGATTTTCATGCTCAATCTACTCCACTTGATTTTTTTTGTTTCAATTGTATCTGAAGCCTGATAATTGGGAATCTATCTGCATTGATGGGGCGGAGCTCCTGAAATTTTTACAGATATGGGACTTGTGGCAGTTGATAGAGCTTATCGATGACTATTTTAGGTATGAATTTGATCAAAATAGTTGGAGCCGTTTCCGAGAAAATCACGAAAAACCCTGTTTTTGACAACATTTTCGCCATTTTAGCCGCCATCTTGAATTGCATTTGATCGAAATTGTTCGTGTCGGATCCTTATAGTGAAAGGACCTTAAGTTCCAAATTTCAAGTCATTCCGTTAATTGGGAGATGAGATATCGTGTACACAGACGCACATACACTCATATACACACACACACACACTACAGAACAATACCCAAAAACCAGTTTTTTGGACTCAGGGGACCTTGAAACGTATAGAAATTTAGAAATTGGGGTACCTTAATTTTTTTCGGATAGCAATACTTTCCTTACCTATGGTAATAGGGCAAGGAAAGTAAAAAAGCGGATAGCGATATCTTTTTCTCGCTTTGCTCTGTTGCCAGATCGTTTTTTAAAATGTAGAATTAATGATTAATTAACAGAATATTTCATTAATTATGAAAATTCATCATGAAATTATTGAGAAATATAATTGATTATTTCAAACAAGAATGAACTGTTAATATTACATCAACAAACTTGTATCAGCTACCGTCTATAGAAGGCATTGACAAGACGGAGGATCGGCAACGTTGTTCTCCCATCTTTCTCCACTGCCATTATAACGTGGACCCCACTATAAATAGACACGAACGCATATAGTAAGTCCACGTTATAATGGCTGTGGAGAAAACTAGGAGAACAAGGTTGCCGATTCTCTGCCTTGCCACTGCCTTCCATAGAGGATAGCTGATACCAGTTTAACTGGTAGATATACTGAGAACAGCGCTGCCGATTCTCTGCCTTGACACTGCCATCCATAGTGGATAGCTGTTACCGGAATATCAGATGTGACATAATCTGTTAATATTCTTGTTTGAGATAATCAATCATATTTTGTTCTTTAAAAACATTAATATTTTCCAATGATAGATCGATTTGATAGCTGCATACAAAGCCTGTGAAATATAGAATGCAATTCCAATATTTTCTGTCGAAATTGAGAATTGGAAAAATAAATCTAAAGGAGGAAAATGTGAAAATAAAATCTGTACATCAAATTAGAAATTGCATGCGATATAATGAAACTTGGATAGAAAGTATGAACAAGGAAGATGCAATTCTGATATTTTCTGTTTGAATTGCGAGATGAAAAATTGAGTGAAATTTGTACATTATTCTCGCATCTGAATGTTGAGGAAATCATCAATACTATAAATTGTATGGATAGAATGTGTAATGTGCTATTATTTTTATGTCATCGATATTGTGATATTATCAAGAAGTTGAATATCGTGAATAATTGCATTATTCGTAAGAAACTCGTAATATGGGAAGAATTATTTCTTTAATATGTGAATATTCCCAATTAAGTGATAATAATGTGAAATATTTCTTCTATGTTTGATTTTGAAGCATCTAAATGTAAAAATCAACTTTGTGAAAATAATTAAGAACTAAAAATTTTGTGAAGTGAACAACTACAAGACTTAACCTACGTTCAGACTACGTAACCTTATTCAAATTTGATTGATTGATTGAGTACTTTATTTATGTAGATTACAATATATACTGGCTTATACTCTTATATACAATAGCTTACAATACAGCAAAATTATAGATGAATTTACATAATATAGACTAAGAAAATAATTATTGAACTGTATATGATATGAAAAAGCAATTTGTGATATAATAACTATAGATAATAATCATATTGTTATGCATCTACATAAATTGGCGGAGCTTTGGACATATCAATGTCCATAAATTTGAGAGAGGAATAGCACAAGGATACCTTATTTTTCCTCTCCCTATCATTTTGAGGATGTACTTATTGTATGAATCAATAAAGATCACAGAATTTACGATAAAATATATGTAATCAGTTTATGATAAAAGATATGTAATCTTTAATATAATTTCGATAATGCTAGACACGATTAATTCGTGGTGTGAGATAAGAGAGGAAGGTTTGTTCATGGAAAGGATAATATTTTAAAATATCATATTTTATTTCAACTATCCTTAAAGAGTCGACAATTATTATTTGTTGAAACACCACCGATTATGTACGACTAGCAGGAAACCCGTGCTCCGCAAGGGACATTTTAAAACTTGACGTAATGAGATCTTGAAGAATTGAGAATAGGCCTATGACCATCCTCGATTAGTTAAGAATCTATTTATGCAAAATTGCAAGTTAATCAGTTGAGTAGTTCAGACGTGATGATGCGTCAAACATGAGTTTCTTATCCCGTACGTGAATAAGCCAGTTCTTTCCTTTATTATTGCATACATTGATACATTACAATATTATATTATCGTTATTCAAATTGCTTCCTTGTGATTAGTGATATTTTCATACTTTGTAGAATTTGTTGAATAATTAGCTAAACTCTCATTTATAGTAAATAAGTGTATAGGCCAGAATACATTGAAGCTTACATGGATAAAGTAAATTCTAATTATATCTTCCACACTCGCTCTCTCTTACTTTCTCTCTCTCTCTATATATACTCTTTGATAGAGAGTTGGTGGGAAGGATAACTTGAATATTCTTTCCGAAGAATGGACATTGATATGAATACATTATGTATTATATGTATTATATGTAACACATTATATATTTATGTATACATTATGTACTGTATCATAATGCTCCACCATTTTATGTGGATGCATAACAATATCATCTATAGTTATTCCAAATTGCTTTTTCCTCCACCTACTGTCAAAAGTACTTACTTTACTCCCTGAAACATGATACTAAAGTGTCACTTTTTCGCTCTCGGTACTAAAAAACAGAAAAACTCCCTAGGGAGTAAAAGTGACTCCATTTAAATAACATTGGAAGCATCTCTATTTTAAAAACGTACATTATTTGGAATAGGTCAGAAGGTCTAAGCTCAGATGAGGAAGCATAATAATTATAGAGTAGTCATTAAACCACTAAATTCAATACCTCAACCAGACATTTGATCGATATATGAAATTTATGTTTGTATGCTGAAATTATTATTACAAACTTCATATCACTATACTAAAAAAAATGTATATATTTTTTTCTTTTATTCCATGTTATTCAAAATATCAGCCAACGAATATTACTTATTAACTAATCAAATTTGAAACGGGAACTTATCAACATAGCTGTAGTTTTAGCTGTCATTGTTGTTACAACTTTAGCCGACAGATAGTGCTGTCGGAGGAGAACTGTGATTACAAGCCAGCTGTTTCTGTTTACTTTTTAGATTATGTTGTAACACATTGTTTGGTCACATACGATTTTAAAAATTATTTTATTAGCAGTTTTTTATAAAAATGTAGGTGGAGGAAAAATGTTGTGTATATCACGAGTGAAAAATGTTTTTTCTCCCTCAGGAAAATTGTTGCCCTCGGCTTCGCCTCGGGCTTCAAACTTTTCCCTCAGGGAGAAAAACAGCACTTTTCACTCTAGATATACAAATAACTATTTCCATACTGTATCATAATAATTATTCAGTTCAATAATCATTTTCTTAGTCTATATTATGTTAATTCATCTATAATTTTGCTGTATTGTAAGCTATCGTATATAAGTGTATAAGCCAGTATATATTGTAATCTACATAAATTAAGTAATCGATCAATCACTCTCTCATTCTTTCACTTTTCATTTCTTTCTTTTCTCTTCCTTCCATAATCTTCCCAATTTCTCTTACGCAAGAATATCCACCAATAACAAATTTCTCAACATTTTTCTATAGAATCATCCCGATATTATAGTAGTATTTCGTGAGTCCAATATTACTGCTACCGTTATATTATTCTGTTGTTGGAAGGTTCTGAATATTATTAGAAACCGGTTGCATAATCTAATTCGCAATTCAGAGGCGCATCTTCGAAACCTTCCCATATAGTAAGGTTCACGTTATAATGGCAGTGAAGAAAGATAGGAGAACAGTGTTGAGATTGATTACCTTCTTTGCCGCTGCCAATAGAGGATAGCTGATGCCGGTATATCTGATGTAATATTAACTGCTCTTTCTTGTTTGAAATAATAAATTCTATTTTATTTGTCTAGAAAATATAATATATCTAGGAATATTTGTCTAGGAATATAATTTTGAATGATCAAATTATAAATTTTCGTAATTGGGATTAAATATTTTGTAAATTGATCATATTCCTACATTGTTAGAAACGTTCTGGCAGCTTTGTGGAGCTAGGAAAGGATGGGGCTATCTGCTTTGTCGAATGATAGACAAGGATAACAACACTAATATAAATCAAATACTGCCATTATAACGAGGACCTCACTATAGAAATCTGGAACTTTGCCAGATAATGTCGTATTGCAAGAACCGTAGGTTGTTGTTAACACGAGCTTTGGTCTCACAGATATTTTCAATATCACGAATATATCGTATAGTAATATCAATATCAATATCAATATCAGATAGTACCGGACGGGTTCACTGATACTGAAATGTTAGAACTCAGATAAGATAAGATATAAATTTATTCAACACAGTTAATCATATGTAATACAATAAACAGTTGAACATCATCATAGAGATACAATTAATACAATGCGCTTATACTTGTATTTATACAATAATTTGTAAGTGCTAATATACAACTTGTAAGTGCCAATATCTACTAGCTATCACAGAAATCTATAGCTCTGTAGTAAGCCTTCTCAGCAAGAAAGCTGTATAAACTACTTTTGAAAATGCTTATCGACTTAGATTTCAGCTCTGCAGACAATTTGTTGTATAATTTAGAACCAATATAAGAAGGTTAGGTTAGGTTAGGTTAGGTTAGGTTAGATTAGGTTAGTTACTCATACAGTTTCAACCTATGCTGTCTTAAATCTATATTGTTTCTGCTTCTGGTGTTATGATCATGTACTTCTGCATTCGTGATCAGTTTCGAGATATGTTTATGAGTGAAAATTAATTATATTTGTATAAGTAAATAGAAGGTAAGGTGAGAACATTCAAAGAAACGAAATATGCCTCTCTACAAGACTCATTATACTTAAGACCAGCCATGTTTCGTACAGCTCTCTTTTGTAGTTTAAAAATCCTTTGGAAATGGAAATCAGCGGTGCCTCCTAACAACTCTATACCATAAGCAACATGGGAGTAGAAAAGAGCATGATATACTATTTTTGACACCGATAATGGCACAAATTTCACGATATTTCTTATAACAAATAGATCCTTACTCAGCCTAGTAACTAGTGCATCCACATGCTCAACACTTCTACGTCACAGAACAGCTTCGACCAATCACAGACGAGAACGACTACACTCCCACTTCTAACGCAACCTCATTGGTCGATAGAAAGAGGTGTGACGAACAATGGCAGGAGAGTTGGAGAACACTCCAACTTTTAAGCAATCTGATTGGTTGTTACAATAATATTACGTCGTCAAACAATGTTCATCAATAAATTTCAAGAGATTGTAGAAAAATTGTCCATATTTTTTTGACAGACCCTTTTTTTGTACAAGAAAAATCAGCGTTCAAAATGCAACGATCAATTATTCACGAATTTGCAACCAGAATATCAGTTATTATCAAAGGAGGAAAAATTGTCAGCATATACATTATGCAAAGATAACCGGTACAGTTCACAGACAACGAAAATTATGCAAATTTTTTAAACGGTCGTAATTTGTATCTCAATGTTAAGACAATGAATCTTGTCGGGTTTTTTCTTCACCACAATTGACCTCAAAAATCTCATAAAAACACCTGGCGCTCTCATTTTTTGTGACAATTTCTTGTCGTCTTCTTCTTCTTCTTCTTTTATTCTTCTTCTTCTTTTATTCTTCTTCTTCTTTCTTCTTAATCTTCTTCTTCTTCTCCTTCTTCTTCTTCTTCTTCCTCTTCTTCTTCTTCTTCTTCTTCTTCTTCTTCTTCTTCTTCTTCTTCTTCTCCTCTTCTTCTTCCTTCTTCTTCTCCTTCTTCTTCTTCTTATTCTTCTCTTCTTCTTATTCGTCTTCTTCTTCTTCTTCTTCTTCTTCTCTTCTTCTTCTTATTTCTTGTCGTCTTCTTCTTCTTCTTCTTCTTCTTCTTCTTCTTCTTCTTCTTCTTCTTCTCTTTACTACTACTGTTGTTCCTATTTGTTCCACATTATTGAAGAAGGATGAGAGAACAGTGTTGTCGATTCTCTACCTTGCAACTGTTTTCTAGAAAGCATAGCTGATACCGGCATATCTGATGTAATGCTTTAACTGTCCATCCATGTTTGAAATAATCAATTATATTTTATTCGTCAAGAGAATATATTTCACAATTACTGAATAATAAACTTTCACAATGACATTAAATATTCTGTCAATTAATTATATTTCTACATTGTTATAAAACGATCTGGCAACTTCGTGGAGCTAGAAATGGATAGCACTATCTGCTTTATCGATTAATAGACAAGGATAGCCACACCAATGTTGATCAAATATACTGTCGTTATAACGTGGACGTCACTATTTTCTTCTCTGTTCAATGAACTTGTTCATACTATACTATCACTTGAAAGAAAAGTTAGAAACAATTAAATCTCAGTACAAATGTACTCACTAATTCATCATCATCATCATCATCATCACCTTCACTTCAGGGATTAGGTTTATTAATGAACCTGTTCCGGCTACCCATCTCTTTCTTGGTCTCCCTACATCTCTTTTTCCTGTAGGTCTATAGTTTTGGACTACAACGGAATCTTCCAGGTGGCATTCTATCCAAATGACTTTACCGTTGCGTCTATTTTGAATAATTCTTTCATGTAGAGGAGCAACCAATAAAACCCTGTCTATATCAGTGTTTCTTATTCTATCAACTCTAGTGCAGCCAAATACACTCCTTAGAAACCTCATTTCTGCAGCTTGAATTCGACTCACTAATTGTAGATATTATTGTATAACCTATGTTTTTGAACACAATAAGCTTCGGTTGACGAGTGGAGTTCTTTGAACCTTTGGATCCTTGAATCAGTGGATTTTTCAACAGTTGTGAAGTCCACACACTGTTTTCAACACCAAGAATGTACTTACTTTCATTACCTGTTACTTCAAGAGTGTTGTCAACAAGTGAAAGTACTTACTTGCAAGTACTTACCTAACTAAGTAGCTGTCTACAAGTGAATAGACAAAGAAATCAAGATGAAAAGATACTTCACCACACCCTTACCATTTATATGGAAACTAGTACTGGACTGACCAATAACAAATACAACATAAACGAGATCTTGGAATACCATTCCTTTGGAATGGAACTTGGTTCTGGAATTTCTCCCATATTAGTGACCTGTTTCTGTCTTCATATCCTTAACCATACATTGAATCGGTGCAATTAGATACAAACTACAAGACAAGTATGGTACATGGATAGTAAGATGCACGTTATGAAGTGAGCGTTATTCCTATATTCCTACCATTGAAGAAGTCTGTAAATTTTGAATGAAAAAGACTAAGAAATTGTCAATAAACCACAGTATTATTCATTTAAAATGAATAATTACCACAATATCAACTACACTAAAAGTCTGTAAACTTTGTTGTTTTTTGTCAAAATAAAAATTATTAAAGAGATTATAAGTACTTGATTATCATTGGTTCGCTTTCCTCGTCTGTCATCAGACAAAGCAGATAGCACTATCCTTTTCTAGCTCCCTTATAGTTGCAGAATCGTTTATTGGCTCTGAATAGTGAATTAACATGATATTTCATTTCGAATATTAAGATTTATTATTATATCTTGAGAAAATATATTTTCTTGCCGGAGGAATATGATTATCCATTTTCTTGCCCATACACCGTATTGGTTTAAACGGAGATAAATCAGCTGTTCGTTTAAACCCAGAATGGATCTATAATCTATGATATTCGAAAAAAATTGCTTATAAACGTAAGGGAAAGGAAATTCACGAATGACGCATCATCATGTCTGAACTACTCAACTGACGCTGGTAGTCTGCCATACTGTGCCGTTCTTACACTCTCACCCCAACAAAACAGTAATAATAGACAGTAGTCGACAGTGATGCGCTTGAGTTAACAATAAATCGGCTTGAAATTTGGAATATGGACGACCCATACCATGGGATATCTACTTATGCTATCTTTTCTCTACGGTATCACCAAAGACAATAATATTAAGCTTTTTTACCAGCTGGCAATGAAGCTGAGGGATTTTACCAGTTTTAGAAGGTAGGGCCGTGGGCCGGTTTCCGAGCTCGGCATTTAGCCAAGTCCTAGACTTTAAACAGCTGCAGTCAGAAAATTGGTTTTCGAAAACGGGGCGTAGTCGCAGTCATTGTCATAGTCACGTTTGAATAAAATTTCGAGAGACTAGAAAATAGAACACAAAATAAAATAAAGAGAAAATAGTGTAAAGCTTCAGCTGTTTTGAATGTTTTAGGAATGTCTAATTTCGTCAAGGGAAAACGTTTCCAATCATAGAAATGAGAAAATGAAAACTACGACTACTGTTATAAAAGCTGCGACTACGCCCCGTTTTCGAAAGCCAATTCTCTGACTCCAGCTGTTTAAAGTCTAGGACTTAGCTAAATCCCGAGCTCAGAAACCGGCCCACGGCCCATAACCAGAGACAAACGAATAGCAGTGTTCTTTCCTCTATAGTGTAACCAGAGATGTCAATAATAGTCATTACTTTATGTACTAGATTTATTACTGAAGCACTGGACTGTACTAATGGTGTAATACAAGTTCGAACTGTATAGCTTACATACAATAGCTTCAACTGTATTGAGCTCATCAATGCATTGGTGCGGGTTCAACACAGTTAGGAAGAAAAGAGAAAAATAAAGGTAAGTGAGAGAGAAAAAGAGAGGAAGAGGAAGAACAACAGGTAGAAAGAGACAGAGAAAGAGAGGAAAGAGAGAGTGAGATGGAGTGGGTGAGTGGGTGGGTTGGTGTAAAAGTATTACCTGCATAGAACCTAAACCTTCATTACTTTGGTATAGTTTGGAAAAAGAGAGTAGCGTACTGATAGGGACTTAGGGAGTGAGAGAAAGAGAGAGAGATGAAGCAGAGGAAAGGAAAGAGAGAGAACATAAAGGAACATAGAGAAAGAGAGTGAGAGAGAGAGAGTTAGTGCAATGGCATTATTACCTGCATAGAGCTAAAACTCTCTTCACGTTGGTATAGGTTGAAAAAAGAGAGAAGTGTACTGATAGGGACTCAAGGAGTGAGAGAAAGAGAGAGTGTAGAGCAGAGAAAAAGGAAGACAGAGAATAGAAAGAATAAAGAAAAAGTTTGTGTGAGAGAGAGAGAGAGAGTAAGTGAGGGTTGATGCAATGGCATTATTACCTGCATAGAGATAAAACCTTCTTCACGTTGGTGTAGGTTGAAAAATGAGAGTAGAGTACAGCTTGAGTGAGAGAAATAGAGAGTGAGAAGAGGCAGGAATAAAGAGAGAGAGACAGTAAATGAGGAAGAGGTTGATGAACTCCCTGGTCCATGAAGGATGAAAGTCAAGTCCATGACTAGTCAATGTGCTCTTCCTAGTCAAGTGAAGTTACATTGTTATAATCCCATCCTATCCTCTCAAAGTGCATTCAATGCATCACTTCATCATCAACATTCTTCCTTTTCTTCTGCTTCTTCTCTTCTTCTTCTTCTTCATCTTCTTCTTCTTCTTCTTCTTCTTCTTCTTCTTCTTCTTCTTTTACTTTTGGTAGAGAGTTAGTGAGGAGGATATTTTTAATATTCTTTCCGAAGAATGGACATTGATATGTCCAAAGCTCCGCCAATTTATGTAGATGCATAACAATATAATTATTATATTACAAATTGCTTTTTCATATCAATATACAGTTCAATAATTATTTTCTTAGTCTATATTATGTAAATTCATCTATAATTTTGCTGTATTGTAAGCTATTGTATATAAGTGTATAAGCCAGTATATATTGTAATCTACATAAATAAAGTACTCAATCAATCAATCAATCTTCTTCATGATCATCATCAACTTACTTCTTCATCTAATCCTTCTCTTTCTCTTTCTTCTCCTTCTTCTCTTTTTTATCTTCATTGCTTTAAACTGTTCTTCTTCTCCTCCTCCCCCCTCTTCTTCATCATCTTCTACTTCTTCTTCATCTCCTTTCTCCTGTATCTTCCTTCTTCTTCTTCTTCTCTTCTTCATGATCATCATCAACTACCTCCTCCATCTCATCATTCTCTTTCTTCTCCAAGAAGGTGAAGTTCTTCTTTTTTTATCTTCATTGCTTCAAATTGTATGTCTTTTCTTTTATCTCCTTGATTGTAGATGATCCTCTGATGAAGCCTGTACCATGATTATGATTAACGGGATAGTATGATAGGCCTATCTATAGTGAGCTCCACGCAGTGGAGAAAGATAGAACAACGTTGTTCATGACATAGTATTAAAGTAATTTCTAAATGCAAGTACAGTTCTAAACTATAATTGATGGCATTTTTCGTCGAAGCATTAATAAAACATGAGTTTTCTGATCGAAAGCTTTAATTTTATAATCAGACTGTTGAAATTAATAGCAAACACTTCATGATTTGAAGATTCTTGGGATACTGTATTGGTAATGATGAATATGTTTTCTATCTTGTTTTCACCAATGTTGATCAAATACTGCCATCATTACTTGGACCTCATTATAGTATGTTGATACTCTTCAAACCTATAGTGAGGTTCACGTTATAATGGCAGTGAAGGAAGATAGGAGAACAACGTTGCCGATACTCTGTCTTGTCAATGCCTTATATAGCTGATCAATTGTAACAATTATATTATCATCTGGGCAGCTACCAAAAATGGATGACTCCAGATCACGCGGCTCAGATTTGAATTGCAGATCAAAAATATTTGTTGGCTGATATTTTGAATAGAATAAAATATTTTAAAAATTGTATAAATTTTTATCGTCTACTGATATAAGATATTCATACAAACATATATTTCATGAGTTGATCAAATTTCTGGTTGTGGTATTGAATTCAGTGACTCAATGACAGACACCTCTATTATGCTTTCTCATCTGAGCTTAGACCTTCTAACCTATTACAATGTAAGTTTTTAAAAAAGATATGCTTCCCATGTTATTTAAATGGAGTCACTTTTCCTCCCTAGGGAGTTTTTCTGTTTTTTACTACCGGGAGCGAAAAAGTGACACTTTAGTATTATGTTTCAGGGAGTAAAGTAAGTACTTTAGACAGTAGGTGTAGGAAAATTATATTTATAAGCAATAGATTATATTTTTCAACAATTTCATAATGAATTCTCATGATTAAGATGGAATATTTTGTTAATTAATTATGAATTCTACATTGTTAAAAGACGATCTGGCAACAGAGCAAAGCGAGGAAGAGATAGCGCTATCCACTTTGTTGAATGATAGACAAGGATAGCAATACCATTGCTAATCAAACACTGCCATTATAACGTGACCTCACTATAATGTATCTTTCCACAAGCAACAGATGCTCTTTTGTATCTTCTCAGAAGCAACGTGTTGCATCCGAAAAGATACATAAGGAGCTTTAATGTATCTTTTCAAGATTATAAGGCATACTAGCCGTCAGGATCGCTTCGCTCGCCATATCCGTCTAGCCAGGGGGCTCCGCCCCCTGGACCCCGACTGGATCGTCCAAGAATGAGATCAGCAGGCTCGCTTCGCTCGCCTGCATTTTTCATTTGAGCATTTTTATCATACGTTAGGACGATCCAGTCGGGGGTCCAGACTAAACGTCTGGCTAAACGGATATGGCGAGCGAAGCGAGCCTGACGGCTAGTAATATAATATTCCCAGGAATAGCTCTGATTGAAAGTAGTAGTGCCCAATCAATTTTCCTCTATAAATGCATTTCAATCTTCAACTTGGTGCCAACCTAACAAAGTCAACTCAACTTAATGCCAACCTGACAAAATTATTAATTTGGTTACCAGTTAACAACTGTTCGAAGAGGTACTCTGTCTAGATTATAGTTCTATATTAAAATATGATATGGGCATTTTTCAATTATATTAAGAGAATAAGAGATATACCATGCTGAAAGACGAACTCCCTTAAAAACCACCCTTAGAGTTAAAATATTGCCAAAAGATTTCTAGTGCGCCTCTAAAGGGCAACTGAACATACCTACCAATTGAACGTTTTTGGTCCGGTATATTTTTAGTTCTGCGAGTGAGTGAGTCAGTCAGTCAGTGAGTGGTGAGTGCCAATCGCTTCTATTATAATATAAAGAATTTTACAAAAATATTATGTCATTCTCCCCCCATGTATCTATGATAATACTGTGGATGTTATCCCTAAGAACACCTTCTGGATACACCCTGTATATTCTCCATGTTATTCTACCCTCGTTAAAGATACCAGTAAGAGTGAAAGTGTAAGATATCAGAAAGAGATAGTAGTATTCTTCAGCTGCAATACCCAGTAAGATATTGGAAAGAGATAGTGAATGCAACTCGGCTACTTGAATAATAAAATTGAAATCAGTGGTTATACGAGACAGGATTTCTCAATACAAAATATATCTACATACTTGTAAACTGGTTTCTCATTATAGATCCAGAAATGCCATATATGAGTCTTCATTCTCTACTTCCTTATATAAGTTACAGATGTTATCTTTTTTCTCTCTCACACACTCATGTTTATAAATTCTTCAGGCTCCTCACTTTCAATTTCTTCAATTACATTTGTCTCTATATTGTTTTATATTATCTCAATTATGTATTCATCCATATTTTCACATTTTAGCATAATCTCTCCCTTCATACTGACTTTATGTTCCACTTAAATGAAATATATAGTATTCATCACTCTCTTATTTAGTTTTTCTTCCTTCTACATTTATCGAATCACTATTCTTGTTTTATTCTCTTCCATTTCTTTCAATTCTTTTTCTCTATTCTTTTGCCTCTAATCTTTACAATTATTGTCATATTCTTCACACATTTATATTAATATGTTCTCTTCTCTATATACTCTTTATGATCTCTCACTCCTTTACTTCTCTTTTATCATCAAACCTTTCTTTGTTTTCTCTCTTACATACTTGTCATTAACATCCGTTTTCCCTCTTCTTCCTCTTCCTTATTTTCTTAGATTTACTTTCAACATATTCTATTTTCATCAGTTTAATGTTATTATCTTTATCAAATTCAGCCTCTCCCCATATTTCGTTCTCTCTGCCTCGTTTGATCCCAAACAATTTTCTATCCCTTTCTCGCTTTTCTCTGTTGCTATATCGTCTTTTAGCAATGTAGAATTGATAGCAAAATATTTCATCAATGTTATTTCTATTTTCGAGCTCAAAATTTGAGTGGTTTCATTCTTTATTTTGTGAATTTAAAGTTTGTTTCATGTTTTTACGAAAGTTTTACTATCAATCTATCCAAATTTAAAATTGTTTGTTTTATTCCAATCTATATTCTTATATTGTGATTTGGTGTATGAATTGAAATGGACATGACGTATATATAATATTTGGACAATTTGGAACTAAATTAGAAAATTAGAAAAGTTTTAGGCAATAGCCTGTTTTTCTTTCTCGATCATTGTATTGTTTGTGCTAACCAAATAAATAAATGAACATGGATCTCGATATTGAAGATGCTCTTCATGCTTATTCTGCTTTTATAGATAAACCAAACTAACCCTATGTACCCGGGTTCATAACTGAATAGGACATGAAAAGCGCTAGAATTTTAACTTCAATTGATTAAAAAAAATATTTGTAGAAATATTTAAATAATTCAGTAACCTGGACGGGACTGGTTATTATCTAGTTCTCATCAAGATTTGATCTTTGAGCAAATATTTCATACTCAATATAAAATTATTGAAAAATATAATTTCTTGCTAATTAAAATATAAATGATAATTTCAAACGATAATGAACAGTTAATATTACATCAATAAACCTGTATCAGCTGCCGCCTATAGAAGGCATTGACAAAACAGAAGATCGGCAACGTTGTTCTTCTATCTCAACTGCCATTGAAACGTAGATTTCACTATAGTTTCCTTCTAGGTTTTCTCCCTTTATCTATTATCTAAATCATATCTGAATCTGTTAATAAGATAAAGGACCGTACAAACACATTACCACAACCGAGCAGCTTACTGCTGCATATATTTCAAGTCTACTATCGATTTATAAGCGGTTAGAGGTGATAAATTCAAGATTTGAAACGTTTAAGAGGTTGAATAGCATTTAAAAGCGGGTTGTTACATAATCTTATCCAACTAATAAACTCTCTAAAGCAATAAGCGAGCTTTGGACTTGTCTAGACTTGACCCAGACTTAGCGAGGGCTTCGTTCAGACTTAGCTCGGACTTGGGACAGATCTGAACTACTGAACATAGCTGATAACATATAAATTAGAATGAGGCATAAGTAAGACATGGCTAGACAAGGTTTAGATGTAATCTATAGGTTATGGTTTAATAGAATAAGAAGTTGAGAATGGATGATTCATGATTATATCAGCTCTGTAGATCGTATTTGATGGAATGATTTGGATAAATAATCCTCATAGGAGGGTTCAATGAACGGAATAGAAAAGTAGGGACAGGTTATGGAAAAAAATTAATGAGTTCAATGATTCCAGAAGTTTTGGTAGAAGTATGGTTTGAAGGTATTGTAGCTACAAAGTATTAAAACTGAGTTGTCTTTATCCTATTTATTGAAACGTAGTGTCTTTATAGTGATAATTGTAAATCTGCGTTTTCACCAAAGTTATAAAGAAAATGTTTATTTCTCCGTCCTTATAGATTCTATTAGATTGAACATAACTTATCATACACCATGACTAGAAAAGTGGTGGAGATAGAGTCACGTGGGCCAAGGCGCAGAGGCCGACCACGCCTAACATCGATGCACTAGTGCTTAGGGATATGAGAAAATTGCAATTGCAACTAACGCCAGAGACGACCCAAGATCGCAATCACTGGCGACTAACATCCAGGAGAGCCGACCCCAAATAATAAGAAAAAGGCAAGGAAAAAGAAGAAAACTTATCATACACATGATGAGGATATGTGTTTGTCAAGTTCCGTTTAATCTAATAGAATCTATAAGAACAGAAAAATAAACATGTTGTTTGTAAGTTTGGTGAAAACGCAGCTTAATGACATGAATCAAAGCATTTTGAGCACATCAAACGAATCTATTACCCCCAGTTTCACGAATAGCTGTCGTATTTAGCCGTGATTGAGTGACGTCATCTAACATAGGCAATAATAGAAGCGGACGAAATCGCAACCAGCGGTTAATCGTGGTTAATCGAGGTTAATTCAGTAGACATACGTTAATTTGTTGTTGATCGAGGATAAACTCACTAGACGTACGTCAGTTATCAGAGGTTAATCGTGGTTGAATTCACTGGACGTATGTCAGTTATCAGAGGTTGAACTGAATTGAATTGAATTGCCTTTATTTTCTTAGAGAGCGGAGTTAATCGTGACTAAATTTACCTGACATACGTGCAACCGGGCATTAACAGATAACACAAATGAATTAACTGTAATTCATTGTAATTACAATGTATAATTGTAAATCTATTTACACTGATAATCAATTGGAAACTTGAACAATCCACAGAAGGAAAACCTTTGAAAAACAATTTTCTTTTCTAAGCAAATTATCTCACAAACAATGAGTTATCACATTTCTGTTGAAAATTGATCAGCAGGTCAGAATTTTCTGTAGTGATATTCATTCCAACTGACAGAATTCCCTATAAAAACATTTAATGCTTTCCAGTCAACCAATGCTGCAAGTCTCAAATGATTTTCACTACACAATGAAAGCAATTTTCATTCAAGTTCACTGTACTGATGTCCTGTCTTTGTTATGTCAACAGTAGTTCATTTTCGGACAAAAAATGTAGAGAAAATTCGAAATGGGACAAAAAACAAAGGTGGAATTTGTTTAGGAATTCATGAAAGTGTTCAGAAGCAGTCTGCTTTCTTCTTTTAAACACAAATGAACAGTATTTGACGCAAATTTCTAGCTGTAACTTCCGGTTGCTCAAAAGCCGGTTGAATTTCAATCGTGATTGATTCCACGAGATCCAATCAGTGACGCCGTCTTATCAAAAAGGCCTTCTGTGATAGGTTCTCGTGCAATTAATTACGGTTAAAGTTCAACTAGCTTTTGTGCTACCGGGCCATAGACTTTCCATTTCAAACCACGTTATATTGAAGTGAGATTTATTTCAATGAGCCAGCATTGGCTCAAAGGAAAAAGTTGTTAAGAATATTGTCAGTTGGTTGAAAGTGAATCTTATTAAATCTATTCTCAACTAGCTACACAAGTTATCTATTTCTAGCTGACTAGACTATTAGATATTGAATAACTATTCAATTTTCAATAATAATCGTCTAACAAGCATTGGAGAATCTTTTTAAAAACCGTTAGCTGTAATCTAGACTGTTCTCATCTCCTACCTTCAAGATATAGTTCACATAATATGCATTTAGTACAAGAGTTTTCAGTAATCTAGACTGATCTGATATCCCACCTCCATGATGTTGTTCACATAATTATGTATTCAATACAAGAGTTTTTTATTCGAATTTTATTAATATAGCCCATGTTCTCTTACCTTCAGTGTATGTGAGTTATTCCATTATCCAAGTATCCAAATATCTGAAAGAAAGAGAATAGATTCAGATTATTCACTGAACAAGACAGATATTATTTTATGCAATCATTTTTTATCCTCATCAAAGGAATAATTTTCTTTGAACAAGGCTTCAATAGTTTTCACAAAAATGTGGGTCAACCAGTCTCAAAACGTATGAAAAAAGGGTTGCTATTTGCTATATAGTAAGGTCCACGTTATAATGTCAGTGGAGGAAGGTTGGGGAAAAGCGTGGGTCGATTCTCTGCCTTGTTACTGCCTTCTATAGAGGATAGCTGATACCTGTATATCTGAAGTAATATCAACTGTTCAATCCTGTTAAATTATAATATAATGTGCATAATAATTGAGATAAATCATTTCACGAGTATTTTATATTTCTACATTGTTAAAAAAATGATCTGACAACGTTGCGGAGCTAGAAAAGGAAAGGGCTATCGGCTTTGTCGAATGATAGCAACATCAATAATGTTTATCGAATCCTTCCACTACTAGTAGTTCTGTGAACAGTAGACCTCGCGCAGTATTCTCATCCACAAGTACCTGATTGAAAATGTAGACCTTATGGAAATACAGCAATAGACTGGCTTCTCCACACATCTCTGTAATCACTTGTCAGCTGATTTATGATGAATAATTCTATAGTCTGATTTTTACTCTAATATTGGCGTATGAAGGCGGCTCCTTTTTCCTTTTATATTATCCTTGAAATGCAAAATTTCCAAAAACCTTGTATATACGTCGACACGCAATTAAAAAAGGAATATACCTGTCAAATTTCATGAAAATCTATTACCGCGTTTCGCCGTAAATGCGCAACATATAAACATTTAAACATTAAGAAAAATGCCAAACCGTCGACTTGAATCTTAGACCTCACTTCGCTCGGTCAATAACGTGGACCTCACTGTAGAGGTTGGAACAGTAGTTCAAGAATGAAGATGATCAAATTCCTCTAATGAATCACAGTCAAGAGATAATCCTCAACAATTTCACAACAATTAACAATTTAAAAACTGGATATTGAAATATTATTGTATTATATTGAAATAATAACTGAAATATAATTTCAGAGTAATTCTATGACAATAACAAGAGAAAGTCTTGCACTATCCGATGACTAAACATATTTAGAGATACCTCAGCTTGCACAAAAATTATTGACATTATTTGGTTTGAGCCTTTGAGCATTTCATAGCAGAATAACAAGTTTTTCTTGTTATTTACATAATCAGGCTTTCGGGCAAATGACTGTCACTTCACGAGAAGTCATCATTCAACACTCAGACATGTAACATGAGCATGGAACATGTAAATTACATAATTGGTGGAAATCATCTTGTAGTTTAGAATAGGAATTGATTTTAATTAATTTGTCAGACATGGGAGGAAACAAAACTGATTTGTCATACGTGGAAACGATACAGAATTCAAGATACATGATTGGTTATACAGAGTTATCATAAAAGAATGGTGCGGTTTCGAACATTGTTTAAAGAAAAACCAAATTACTTACAGTTGATGTTGTTTATTCATTCAATTTGTCGTCTCAGGCAGTTTTTTACATAATTGATAAATTTAAATATGGGCCTTTAGTCGTTCGACAAAATATCCAAACGATAATCAATTTCTCTCCAAACATTCGCTAACATTTCATGGTTATGGTTGTCATTGCTTCATTAATCCTGTTTTTAAGTGGTTCAGGTAGATTTTTTCTTGTAAATTTACATCAAAAACATTGTTTATTCACAAGAAATCGCGAACTGAACCACTTTAAAACAGGATTAAAGAACCAATGACAACCATGATCGAAGAAATGTTATTGAATGTTAAGAGAGAAATTTATTATCGTTTGGACATTTGTCGAGCGACTAAGGGCGCACTTATTGAAAGTTATTAATCATGTAAAAAAACTGTTTCAGACGACAAATTAGGTGAATAAAAAACATTAACTGTAAGTAATTTGGTTTTTCTTTAAACAATGTTCGAAACCGCACCATTCTTTTATGATAACCCTGTACAGTATAGAGAGGTCCACGTTATTATGGCAGTGGAGAAAGATGGGAAAACAGCGTTGCCGATTCTCTGCCTTGTCACTGCCTTCTATAAAGGATATCATTGTGATTCTGGTATATCTAATATTAACTATTCATCCTTATTCAAATAATCAATTTTATTTCATCCGTCAAGGAAACATATTTTTCAATGATTAAATAATTAACTTTCAGAAATAATATTGAATATTTTGTTAATCAATTATATTTATTTATTTATGTTATTGTTAAATAATAATAATATCGTGTGACCTGGCTGGCTCAGGTCTAGTGTCAGAGTTTTCAGGTCGCAACTGATCAATTTCAGGGCCTCTGACATGACCTAACGACTGCTTTTTAGGCAGCCGGGACCGACGGCTTAACGTTATTTTATTGTTTAAAACAATCTGATGACGTTGCTGAGCTAGAGAAGGATAGAGCTATCTACTTTTTTGAGTGATAGACAAGGATAGCAACACTAATGCCAATATAAATACTGCCACTATAACGTCTAACGTACTATGGGAACTACACTTTGGAATATAGAGGTCTCTGATTGGCTGTATGGCTAGAACGGCGTACTGTGCTGTGATTGGCCGAGAGAGCTGTCACTCCAACTTTTATCACTCGTAGGAGAAAGAGAGCTAGCCAATCAACGTCATTCAACACAAGAAAGGGAGAGAGAGAGAGAATTGAAGTAACGCTGGGATTTTTACGTCGTTTCCGAGATAGTCTTTACAACATTTTTTAGGTTCTAGATGGAAATTAGCTACAATTTCAGAAAGACCTTGTAACTTACTAAACTCCACAATAATTCTAATATGAAATCATCAGAAATAAAATCTTACAATCTTTTTCATTGTAGATTCGTGATGATTACATGCAATAACTGATCAATTTCTCCGATATCTTGTGATATTTACAGCCTCTACAAAGCTGAAATATGAACTTTTAATCTTTTAATTCTAGATTCGTGATAATTACATGCAATAGCTGATGAATTTCTCCGATAAATCTTCTAATATTTATGGCCGCTTCAAAGCTGAAGTATGGACGATTGATTGTTCTTGGCATAATATTGAAGTATTTCTGAGTTTAATCACAGTTTTAAACTATATTTGATGGTATATTTCGTCGAACGCAGTAATAAAACGTGAGTTTTCTGATCGGAAGCTTTTATAAATCAGGCTATTCAAATTAATAGCAATCACTCTAAGGAGAGCTGAAAACATTCTTGTGATTATTGTAATACTGTATCAAGAAATGACTGCATAGATCAGAGAGCTACAAAAAGATTCGTTCAATAATGAATTAGTAGTATTTATAATTTCTTATAATAAGAATATTGGTATGATGATTGTATAGGTTTTCAATATACAGTGGTTGTGTTAGGACTTATGTTATAGTATTTCTCTGTAATGTATGATGGCAAAATATCATCTTCTAACATCTTCCAGAAATTTTTCAAGAAAGAAACTTTTGTTGTCACTTTTATTCATGTATACTGGTATATACATGTTTGTCAGTGTGGATGTGCTTATGGTTTGGGACGTCGTTATAACTGCGCGAGGTCTACTGTTCACAGAACTACTGGTTCTGTGAACAGTAGACCTCGCGCAGTTATAACGACGTCCCAAACCATAAGCACATCCACACTGATACCCTAACTATTTATTTGATCAGATCATGCTTACACAAGATTTAATAATTATCATATAATCTTTCCGGAATTTAGCGCGAGAAAACCAGAAGACATCTAGGCGCCCAGACGTGCTGTTATAAGTTCTTTGCATCCTATTTAATAGTGCATAAGAATTGGATTCAATGAGGCATGCAATGAGGCATGCAATTTATAGTCTACACAGCTGTTAATTTTTTACCAAGTTACATTGAGATATTGAATTGCATGCGTCATTGCATGCGTCATGGCATGCAATTTATAGTCAACTCGACAGCTGATTTATGATGAATAATTCTATAGTCTGATTTTCACTCTAATATTGACCTATGAAGGAGGCTC
Organism: Nilaparvata lugens; assembly: GCF_014356525.2. Taxonomy (NCBI): domain Eukaryota; kingdom Metazoa; phylum Arthropoda; class Insecta; order Hemiptera; family Delphacidae; genus Nilaparvata; species Nilaparvata lugens. The sequence goes on along the minus strand of NC_052516.1, from coordinate 7,245,672 downwards.
CTTTTTCCTTTTATATTATCCTTAAAATGCAAAATTTCCAAAAACCTTGTATATACGTCGACGCTTAATTTAAAAAGGAACATACCTGTCAAATTTCATGGAAATCTATTACCGCGTTTCGCCGTAAATGCGCAACATATAAACATTTAAACATTAAGAGAAATGCCAAACCGTCGACTTGAATCTAAGACCTCACTTCGCTCGGTCAATTATGCTTTTCCATCTCGCTAATATATGCTTATAATACATATTAATCTTATCATTGTAATGAATATTTATAGTATTTAATCCTAATAAAAATTACAGGAGCTGAAAGCTTCATAATATCATGACTTATAGGGATATGACGATGGGAATAGGTACCTCAATACTTGACTAAATCTGAGCTCATTACTAAGAAATTATTATCAATATCACTCATTATCTATATCTCAAGTAGAATATTTTTTCGAGAATTACTTATCTAGGAAGCAGTTCAGTTCAACAGCAATAAAGGCTATTCCTTATTTTGGTAACCCAGATACTGTATATTGTTGGAAAACAGATGAAATAGCCAATTCTCTCCTTTTTGAGAGAAATACCATACTGTAGTTCATTCATTCATTCATTTATTCATTGACAATAGATACAATGCAGGTAAAAACAACAGGCATTCACCCAAAACTGCTTTAAACCTTAATTTGGAATACACAGTCTAGAGGTTATGTAAATGATAACTTAATTCACATACTATTTCGAGTCCAAAAAATGTATGTACTACAATAATTTTGAATTTAACAGTTCAATTAATTTAAAAATACAAATCCAAACAAAAATCTTCCTACACAATCACAAAAAATTTCACATAAATCCACAAAAATTAAGTATTTAAGTAATTGAGTAGTCACGGGTCTAGAGTTGGATTCACTCCAAATATTGTCAGCATTTGGTTAATGGGGACTATAAGCATGTTATTTAGAAGTAATGATGACAGTTTTAAGAGAATCAGAGTTCTGTTATTCAACAAGTGACAGAGGACTAAGTGTGAGTGGCTATTAATATTAGGTTTCCATGTTTTGAAAGACGGCGATGAGACAAAGCATAACGGATAAGAGAAGAAAAAAAGAGAGAAAAGAGGAAGAAGGAGAAGAAAAAGAAGAATAAGAAGAAGAAAAAGAAGAAGTAGAGAGAATATTGGGAAGAGTGAGTGGTGCCTTGCATAGATAAGATAGGAAGAGAAACACAACACTGTTTTCCAGAACTAGGAGAAAACTGGGCTTACCTACTGTATTGTCTGAGAGAAACATTTGGAGACAGAAGTAGCCCAAGATGAGAGGTATAAGAGAAAGGATAAAGGATAAGAAAAAGAAGAATAAGAGAATAGAGAGGAAAAAGAAAATAGGAGGGAGCTAATGACAGAATTGGGAGAGAAAATTGAGAAAATGAGGTGAAAAAAGAGAGGAAGATAGAGAAGAAGAAGAAGAAGAAGAAGAAGAAGAAGAAGAAGAGAAGAAGAGAAGAAGAAGAAGAAAGAAGAGAAGAAGAAGAAGAAGAAGAAGAAGAAGAAGAAGAAGAAGAAGAGAAGAAGAAGAAAGAAGAGAAGAAGAAGAAAAAGAAGGAGAAGAGAATGAAGAAAAACAACAAAAAGAGAAAGAGAATGAAGATTGAAGAATCAACCTCCCTGATTGGCTGATTATCAGCATATTCCCGAATGCCTAATCTAATCAGCTGGTAATCAGTAAATTGGATAGCTTTCTGCCCTACCGACTCGTCCGCCACCAGTGCAAAAACGCCTGAGAGAACGCGTCATGTGGCTTGGCCCTTATCATATACTTTTCTGGAAAGAAAATCAGTCAATCTACTTGTTAAGCGTTTTATGAATGGATATAGCAAAAATAGTAGCCCCTCCTACAGAATTTTCGCAAGAAAAGAGACAAAAAAGAGCCATTTAGTTACAGAAACAAATAGAGGTAGAAAGAGAGGAAGTGTAGTGATAGAGAAAATGTGGTAGGAGACAGAGAATCTGAGACAGTGGTCAATTCTCTTATCAGACAGGTGTGGCTCTGCAATGGCGTCTAGATAATTAAGCTCCGTATACTTCTCTATTCTGCTCTATAAACTCTGTGGGATTGAGGCAAAAAAATTCAAACTCTTTTGTGGTTTGCTAAAAGGGATACCACGCTGATAAGAATAATCTGACCACAGAGTGGTTCTGTGGGAGTGTCTTAAAAGTAGAGATAGATAGATAGATATATTTATTGATAATTAGAGATGATATATTGGAAAATAGGATGGAAAAAAAAGAAATGGGACATAAGTTTTAGCAATGTCTTGAATTCTAGACAGGAGCCATGCTAAGATAGTATGGCTCCAGACAAGATAGGATACCAAATAATCTACAGTATAATAAAGAAAAGAATAGACTTATACACGTACGAGATAGGAAATTCACGAATGACGCATCATCACGTCTCAACTACTCAACTTGCTGAGGATGGTTAAAGGCCTATTTTGAATTCTTCAAAATTTCAGTAGGTCAAGTTTTCAGTTTGTCAAGTTTCTAATCAGACCCTCGCGGAGCACAGGTCACCTGCTAGTGTAACATACAGCTATGAGACAAAAATGTTCATAAAATTCAAAACCGGAAATATGAACAACAAAAGATTAGAGTTTAAGAACTCCAGTTGCTATAATAGCTCATTGCTCCAAAAAGCATTATGAAGTATAAGAAAGACATAAGGAGGAATCTAATACACAAACAAGCTGGAGAATATGAAACAAATCATAAAAAGAATACAATCAAGTTATATTGTAATACAAGTAACATCGACATTGAAACTTTAATTGATTGCTTGATTGATTGAGTACTTTATTTATGTAAATTACAATATATACTGGCTTATACACTTATATGCAATAGCTTACAATACAGCAAAATTATAGATGGATTTATATAATATAGACTAAGAAAATACTTATTGAACTGTATTTATGATATGAAAAAGCAATTTGTAATATAATAGCTATAGATAATAATCATATTGTTATGCATCTACATAAATTGGCGGAGCTTTGGACATATCAATGTCCATTCTTCGGAAAGAATATTAAAAATATCCTCCCCACTAACTCTCTACCAAAAAATGTGATGTTAAAGGAGAAAGAAAGGTTGTATACTGTCTAATCTCACTTGAAAACACACATACTGTATTATAATCTGAATTGAAATTTGAATATCCTTCTATATTCTGTGGACTATTTTTTCTAGCCTGGAGGAACACTGGAATAGTATATGTGACTTTTGAAAATGACACATGTATCTGGAGATGAATGCGATAACACGGTTCACTTAATTCCAAATGCGAATCAATAATTAATTCCGATTAATTCCTAACCACGATCAGTTTGAATGAGACTCGTCGGTGAATGTGAAAGGATATTAGAATTACGACAAGGAACAACATTATCCTTTCCTTTACATGCCATTTCTATGTACTCATTCCCTCTCTTCCTCACTCACTCTTTCTCTATTAGTCTCTCTGTCATCCTCTCTCTATTCATCTTTATCGCTCTCTCATTCTCTCTAAATTTGTTATCTAAAACTCTTCCTCTCATACGCTTACTCTATACAGTATTCATTTTTACCCTCCCACTCTACTCTCTTACTCTCTAACTCTCTCACGCTCTTTCTCTCTGTCCTTCTCTCTCTCTCTATCCATCTATATCACTCTCTCTCACTCTGTCTGTAACTATATATTTTTCTAAATATATCTCTTACACTCTTTCTCTCATACGATTAAATACTCTACAACTAACTCACTTACACACTCTCTCTCTCTAGCACTCAGCCCCTTTCTCTATATCTCTCAATCTCTCTCTCATTTTCTCTCTCTCTCTCTCTCTCTCTGTACATAGCTATTTCAATATTCCTGTCTTTGTCAAATCTCTCTCTAACTCATTTTCTTATCATATTCAGTCGTGAAATATGATGAGATGTCTGGAGATTGGCTGATATAATAAGTCAGCTACAACATTTTAATGTCAAGGGGTTGAGCTATACTTGTAAAAGAAAGTATACTTTGTAATGAGAATATTTTCGTTTCGTATTTTATATCCTGGTAACTGTAGTAGACTCTCTAAATTTCGCCGTCCTTATGAATTCTATAAGATTAAATGGAACATAACGAACATCATCTGTATTACTTCATCTGTTTAATCAATAACAATTATAAGGACGGCCAAAAATCGTACGTTCAAAAACCGATGAGTGTGTAACTTGCTTTCTAGTCACTTGAAAATTTAATAATTAAGATACATTAATAAATTAATTTTTGCAATGCTACTCATTTATGTCGTAGTATTAATTCAAATTCGAAGCTGAGAATAGAACTAAATAATTGTCCTAAAGTTGCAGTTGAATAGAGCGCTTCAAAATAAAGTTGCTTCTCATAACATGAAATGACTGCCTCACAGAACATGGAGGGCTCTGATTGGCTGTCTGGCTAGAACGGCGTACTGTGCTGCGATTGGCCGAGAGTTGTCACTCCCATTTTCAACACTTGTGGGAGAGGGAGAGCTAGCCAATCAACGTTATTGTTGGATCGCTGGTTACGACTTAACTGTATTTAAAAACAGTAAGCCTAATCTGATAATCTGAATTGTATTCCATCTTGGAATCCAACTATATTGGAAATATAATATTGGATGAGAGCTTGAATATAAAATAAAATATTGATACATAATATACTCGAGTCATATTTTAGTATTTTTTAACCTAACTTCCCAAACGTTGCTCATAATGAGCAATAAATTCCTCCCTTGAATATGGAGATATATCCAGTAACTCCCTCTTCTATTGAGCTCTAAACTCCCTGCCTGTAATTTCATTCAGACGTTGTGCTAATACATTTCATAGCAGAGCTTTTTACACCTCGCTCATATAGAACCGTATGATGGGTATCGTCCCTATATAGTGAGGTCCACGTTATAATGACAGTATTTGATCAACTTTGGTTTTGCTATCCTTGTCTATCATTCGACAAAGCCGGTGGTACTATCGTTTTATAGGTCCAAAACGACGCCAATTATGTTTCTGACAGTGTAGAAATATAATTAATTAATGTAGAGAATCGGCATCGCTATTCTTCTATCTTTATATACTGCCATTATAACGTGGACCTCACTATAGTTTAGTCTTGAACTATTCCTTAGTTTTTCATCGGAATATGATGAGGAAAAAAGACCAAGAGAGTGCCAGAGACAGAAATAGGCTATGGGAAAAGATTTTTTCATTCTTCACCTCCACATGATGAAAATATAGAATAATTACTGGCTACAAGTAGAATTCAATAATCGTAATGAGTCATGTATGACGAGCATAGATAACACAGAAAACTAATAGAGAGGTACACTGCAATAAATTTATATAGCAAGACTTTCTAAAAGTGGTGGCACATGAGTGTGAGTACATTACTCGGTGATTGTCAGAACATTCACTCTGCTTAACCTTCGTTTTGATAACTTTCAGCCACACAAAATGGCTCACAACTATTAGAATGGTGCACAAGTGAGTGAAAATATTATTGCAACTGCAAACCTGGCGAGATTTGTCACGTAAAACGTCCGGTTTGTAACTAAATAATCGTAGTTTTCTATAGTTTAAATGAATTGCTCTTTGATGTTTGATTTTTTGTAGGGAAATTGTGACAACGGCTATAATCTTCTTTACCTCTTTCTTCTTCTTCCTCCACTTCTTCTTTCTTATATCCTTCTTCTAGTTTCCTTCTTCTTCTTTTTCTTCTTCCCGGTCGTGTGTTGATGGGAAGGATATTATTTCATATCATTCTTAAAGATTCGACAATTATTTGTTAAAACACAGCCGATTTATGAAGTTAAATTGCAATTTTATATTATCGTTATTCTAATTGCATTTAATCTTTATTCTCATTGATAATTATTTACAGCTTACTGGCGTTTTTCTCATATACAGTGTGAGAAATAAACCTAGTGAAATATTATAATAGTTAAGATGATGTCATCTTTATATTTTTGGACATCAAATATATTCACGGAGATTTTGATGACCTGACAGATTGTATTATTTTATTGTAACTGACAAATGCGAAACATTTAATGTAAAATGTACGTGCACGAATAAATATTATTATTATTATTATACTTTGTAAAATTCGTTGAATAATTAGCATAACCGTAATTCAATGTAAATTAGTGTATAAGCCAGTAAATATTGTAACATACATGAATAAATAAATCTAATCTAATCCACTTCTCTTTCTTCTAGTTTCCTTTTTCTTCTTCTTCTTCTTCTTCTCCGTTTACTTCCTCTTTTCCTTCTTGTTTGATTGTATAGGCTACTTTTCAAATGAATTTATCACTGATTATGTCTTTCAAATTATTAACAAAACTGGTACAACAAGCGATCACAACAAAATTTATCTAGTTGATTTTCCTTATTGGTTTCCCGTGAACATATTAAAAAGCTGTCCAATATAATTATTCTAGGAAATGGTTATAAAAAATACGTGTACTGCATAAATTCGATAAATATTTGATGGATTTTCATTGAAAGTGTAAAGAAATTGAGTAAGCTCCTGTAGATTAAGTGGATAAGCAACGTTTAGAAGACTGTAGAAATCTCTAGTATTAAAGCTGTCCAATATTATCCTAGGGAATAGTTATCAAATATAGTACAACGTGTACTGCATAAATTCGATAAATATTTGATGGATTTTCATTGAAACTGTAAAGAAATCGAGTAAGCTCCTGTAGATTAAGTAGATGAGCAACGTTTAGAAGACTGTAGAATTCTTTAGTTTAAATTTCGATTGGCATAATGTTAACTTGTACTATTAGGTTGTAGCATAGTGGAAATAGAGCATAAGTAGATATCCCAAGGTAATAGGGTGTTTCAAATTAATCACTGTTAACTCAAGCCGATAGTCCTAATAGTTATTTAGTCCTATAATAGTTATTTCTCGTGAAACTATGTGACGCTGGTAGTCTCTCATACTGTGCCGTTCTTACACTCTCATCCCAACAAAACAGTAATAATACACAGTAGTCGACATAATTGGCTTGAAATTTGGAGCATAAACGACGTTTACCATGGGATATCTTCCAATTAGAAATAAATATACAATTTACTTACTTTTCAAGATTAATTACGATCCTAGCCGTTCCTAGCCTACCTAGTCGTTCTCTAGACTCAAGTCAATGAACAGTCCATAAAACCCATCCACCTGACTCCAAAACGTGCTGTAGATAATAGAACCTGCCCTTATCTTGTAAATGAATGGAGACAGCACGATGTTTCCCAGGACACTAAACAAAACACAATAGGCCGTCTATTAAATTCAACCTGACAAAAAGGACAATGAACTTGTCCCAGGACTTGTCAGGATACACCTACCACCTGACTCCGAAGGACTCTCTCTTCAAGAAGGACAAAACGTGTCCTTTATTAAGGACTCATTCATGTCCTTCCACTGAGACGACCTATATAGCTATTTAGGAGACATCCCGAACAGGGACATGGCAACGGCAGTATATCTATAGTATTCATCACCTGTAAACTTAGGTCTAGGGCAAAATATAGTGAGGTCCATGTAATAATGGCCGTGGAGAAAGATAGAAGCAAAGCGTTGCCGATTCTCTGTCTTGCCACTGCTTTCTATAGGAGATAGCTGACACTGGTATATCTGATGTAATATTAACTGTTTATTCTAGTAATAATCAATTATTCATAAAAAAATATGGTTAGTTTCCAGTGATTGAATAATAATTTTTTAGATTATATGTGCAAAATTTGGAGTTGTAAAACATTCCCGTTTTTCCGGTATGCAATTCACAAGTTGACATGTTTTGATGCGAACAAACACAACCCTACACTCTCTAGACTAGTAGTTCTGTGAACAGTAGACCTCACGCAGTATTCTCATCCACAAGTACCTGATTGAAAATGTAGACCTTATGGAAATACAGCAATAGACTGGCTTCTCCACACATCTGTGTAATCACTTGTCAGCTGATTAATGATGAATAATTCTATAGTCTGATTTTTACTCTAATATTGGCGTATGAAGGAGGCTCCTTTTTCCTTTTATATTATCCTTGAAATTCAAAATTTCCAAAAACCTTGTATATACGTCGACGCGCAATTAAAAAAGGAACATCGTCGTCGTCGTCTTCCTACAAGGATTAGGCAAATTGCCTGTTCCGACTTCAAACTGACCATCACATCCATCTTTTACGGGGTCTGCCCACACTTCTCCTCCCAACCGGGTTATACAACATGACTGCCCTGGGAATCCTGTCGCTCTCCATCCTTTCAACATGCTCCTTCCAGTTTTGCTGATTTTCTTCGATCTTCTGCCATATGGAGATTATGTTGAGCTCGCTTCTTATATCAACATTATGAAGCCTATCTTCCCTTGTGCACCCTTTTACTGCTCTTAAAAACCTCATTTCGGCAGCCTGTAACCTACTCCATCCTTTCTTCCTAGGTATCCAAGATTCAGAGCCATATAAGAGCGTTGGAATAGCCATAACCTTATAGAATTTGAGTTTTGTCTCTATCCTGGCTCTGTTTCTCAAAGTCCTATTTATTGTTCCACAAATGGATTGGAATCTATTCAATTTTACACTCAAGTCTTGGTCCATTTCATAGGTTATATCACAACCCTTGAAATGTGATACTTAAAAAAGGAACATACCTGTCAAATTTCATGAAAATCTATCACCGCGTTTCGCCGTAAATGCGCAACATTTAAACAAATGCCAAACAGTCGACTTGAATCTTAGACCTCACTCCGCTCGGTCAATTATAGTTCTATATCAACATAATGGTATGAATTCATGTCCTATGAATGAAATTTGATCATTAATTCTGAAAAATAAGGAAGGAAAATTAAAATTTGGGCTTCGAGATGCACGGGATTGACATTTTTAGATTCTATGTGCAAAATTAGGAGATGTAAATCATTCCCGTTTTTCCGGTATGCAATCCACAAGTTGACGTGTTTTGATGCAAACAAACACAAACCTACTCTCTCTTTTTATATAGACTAGCAGGTAACCCGTGCTCCGCAAGGGTCTGATTGAAAACGTGACAAACTGACAACTTGACTTATTGAAATCTTGAAGAGTTTTAAGTAGGCCTATAACCATCCTCCGTTAATTAAGAATCTATATGCAAAATTTCAAGTCAATAAGTCTAGTAGTTCAGACGTGATGATGCGTCATTCGTGAATTCCCTATCCCGTACGTGTATAAGCCAGTTCTTTCCTTTATTATAGTATAGATTGCGTAATTCGGTTACAAAAGTAGGTCCCGCACCCGCATTGGAAGCAAGGTCATCCAATATTGAATTGTGGGTGGAGTTGACCGCAATATCGTCGATCTTTTCATATCGATAGATTGGGAATCGATGTATCGAAAGCAGCCATTGTCGACTGGAAACAATGACCACTACTGTTTAGTATGCCTCAATGGATTTACCACTGTATTAGACCTACAACCTAATGGAGAAAGTCATTTTAGAGCTTCAGGCTAATCTAATTTGGACCAAAATAGATTTCAGTTATTTTGACATGGAGTAAGATATTGAAATCGAAGGTGATTTGAACGATTAGGGATCATCTAAACTTGTAATATAACCTAAACTGAGTTTAATTTCAAAGTATTATTTTTTCTATGGAATAACTTAATTGATATAATAATTAAACTGGGTTTAATTGTACAAATAAAGTGATATTACATAATAATTGAGATTGATACATGACTTGGCCAATACAGAGTGACGTACAAGGGCGTATCCCTTAGCTAGTCTATTCTGTAGCGTAGGCTACATCATTGAAAGACAACCAATTTCGGAAAGAATAGCTGCAAAGAAAGCTGGACGACTTACTCTCACTCCATCAACTTTTTATTCTTCTTCTTCTTTTTCTTCTTCTTCTTCTTCTTCTTCTTCTTCTTCTTCTTCTTCTTCTTCTTCTTCTTCTTCTTCTTCTTCTTCTTCTTCTTCTTCTTGCACTCTCCAAGTCCACACCCAATTCTCTGTATTTTGGCTTACACAACAACTGAGTAGCCTGTTACATATTACATAGTGAGATCCACGTTATAATGGCATGCCATCCTTGTCTAGCATTCGTCAAAGCAGATGGTCCTATCCTTCTCCAACTCCACACCGGTGCCAAATCGTTTGTGGACCATGTAGAAATATATTATCAACTACCAGAATATTATTCGATCTTAACTATAGAAATTTCTCATTGAATCATGAATAGATATGTTTTTTGAGGTGTGTGATATATTTTAGATACAGTATATAGCCTACAAACGATCTGTCAACGTTGTAGAGCTAGAAAAGTAAAGAGCTATCCACTTGTCTAAAGACAGAAAAGGATGGCAAACCAATATAAATCAGATGCTGACTATATAGCGTGAATCTCATTCAAAGCTGAGCCTAGAAGAGCTAAGCACAGTTTGGTTTATGAACTCAATTTTTAAACAACTATATTTCAGTTTATAGTTTATCAGAGATTGACAATGGTGTAATAACCGAAACCGGTCTTTCTAAGTATCAAGAAATCTGTGGTTTTTTGGCAATTTCTTAGTCTTTTTCATTTAACTATATTTCACCAATAACACTATGATTTTCCAATAGTTGCGTATTTTCAATAATGATTCCAAAGAGCTAGTATACCAAAATATCATAGAACGCTCCATACTAATACATTGAAGAGGATGATTCTCACCCTAATTATCAAATTTATCAAATTCAACCTAATTTTCTGATAGTATGAATCTATAGAGAACAAAGAAGTCAAGTACCAGAACGCAAATTGCATTTTTCCGACTGATTTATAAAACAATTTGTTATGACGAAAAGCAATTTTCCAGTCTATTACTGGCTGTAATTATCAAGCAACTGCTTGAGATTCACTACAAATGTCAGCATTTCATATCAATAACATGAATGCTTCCCATTCAAACAACACTGACAGTATGAAGAATGTCAGTCCAGCTACTGGAATTAAGAGAGCTTGTTTCAAAATTAACATGAATATTTTACCACTTTTTTTTGTTCCCTCTGAGATAATCTTATGAAACGTTTTTGCAGTAATTATTGTTATAATTGTACTGTAATCTGGTAAAGAGGTCTTGTTTCTCTCGAAGAAACTCTATTACTATAGTCGGGTCCACGTTATATTGCAGTATTTGATTAATATTGGTGTTGCTATCCTTGTCTAGTATCCTTGTATCATCTTCGTATCATCTTTGTATCATCTTCCTATAGAGAGGTGCACGTTATAATGGCACAATTTGATTAATATTGGTGTTGCTATCCTTTTCTAGTATCCTTGTATCATCTTCGTATCATCTTTGTATCATCTCCTATAGAGAGGTGCACGTTATAATGGCACAATTTGATTAATATTGGTGTTGCTATCCTTTTCTAGTATCCTTGTATCATCTTCCTATAGAGAGGTGCACGTTATAATGGCACAATTTGATTAATATTGGTGTTGCTATCCTTTTCTAGTATCCTTGTATCATCTTCGTATCATCTTTGTATCATCTTCCTATAGAGAGGTGCACGTTATAATGGCACAGTTTGATTAATATTGGTGTTGCTATCCTTTTCTAGTATCCTTGTATCATCTTTGTATCATCTTCCTATAGAGAGGTGCACGTTATAATGGCACAGTTTGATTAATATTGGTGTTGCTATCCTTTTCTAGTATCCTTGTATCATCTTTGTATCATCTCCTATAGAGAGGTGCACGTTATAATGGCACAATTTGATTAACATTGGTGTTGCTATCCTTGTCTTCTTCTTCTTTAGCTTCAATCATTCTATTGGTAACTTAGGCAGCCTTCCATCGTTTTCTGTCCAGAGCTGTTAAGTGGTTTGTTACTTTTCAGTTGGATGTAGCTCTGGATCCCTAGATCTTTGGTGATTTGCTTCAGATATTGTAGCCGGGGTCTTCCACGAGCCCTTTGTCCAATTATTATACCTTAGAGTATTCTTAACTTGAGAATTCGTTGTGTCTAAATACAAGGCCAAGCCAAGAATGCCTTCTGTCCTTTAAAATACACAAAAGAGATCGCTTTTGAAATACTTCCTTACTAGTTTTCGGTTCGTGCTTAAAAATTTCTCTAATAAGTGATTATTCTCTATTTTAAAAATAGCCGAGTGTTATAAATTATTATTATTCTGGTACTTGGAACATCTAAATTCAAAAGAATGGTTTGTATAAATATTTTTGGACTGAAAATTTGGTGGAAATCTAGAAGACATAGCCCCATTTTGGACTTTTAATGTTAGCCTACCTAAATTTGGGAGAGAAATAGTACAAGGTAATCTGAGATTTTCTCTCCCGATCTGTGCTTCATTGTAAAAAAAGATAAATAAAGAATAAATGAAGAATAAAGTTATCCTATGAGTCTATTTCATCCTATATCCATTTAGTGCTCTTTCTTCCACCTTACCAATAGTCCGGGTTTCTGAACCATATAGTGCAATACTCCAGCTTCTTTACTCTGCCACCTGTGGCAGAGTAAGTTAAAGAAGAAGAAGAAGAAGAAGTAGAAGAAGGAGGAGGAGGAGGAGGAGGAGAAGAAGGAGAAGAAGAGGAAGAAGAAAAAGGAGAAGATGAGAAAAAGAGGAAGAAGGAGAAGGAAAAGAAGAAGAAGAATGAGGAGGGGAGAAGGAGCAAAAGAAGGAGAAGAGGAAGAAGAAGAAGAAGAAGAAGAAGAAGGAAAAGTAGAAGAAGGAGAGGAAGAAGGAGAAGAAAAAATAGAGGAAGAAAAAGAAGATGGAGGAGTAAGTCCCATTCTTTATACTCTTCTCCTAATTTGTAACTTGAGACTTTGAGGAAAAGACATGCCGCTTACTGATGAAAATAGCCTTTGCTTCTCTTGTCTATCATTCAACAAACCACATAGCGCCATCCTTTTTGGCTCCGGAGCATTGCCAGATCATTGTTTAACAATTTAATCAGGAATATATTGAGCTACCAAAGTATCTAGTCTCAATTATGGAGAGGCATCATTTGATCATCGAGAAATATATTTCCCGACGAATGAAACATAATTGACTATTTTAAACTAGAATGAAAAGTCAATATTGCATTAGATATACCGGGATCAGTTATCCTCTATGGAAGGCAGTGGCAAGGCAGAGAATCAGCAACGCTGGTTTCCTATCTTTCTCCACTGCCATTATAACATGGACCTCGCATTGAGTTGAGTATAAAAGCTTCAACAACAGATTGGAGTCTAATGTGATATTCACACTTTAAAACTGTCAGTGTATATCTAATGAATAGCATGAAAGCTACCCATTGAACATGTGCTGAAGGTTTGTAATGAGACTCACAATGGAGAAGCAACAAAGGAAATCCTTGAGACTTGGGTTGTAAAACTTTACTGCAGCCTCCTTCTCGTCTGGACTTTGGATCCCGTGCTTTGGTTTCAAGTCCGCTGTAAGATGCTTAGACTAAGTTCAATGCAAAGTTGGGTACTAACTTGGCCAGTCAGGTTGACGGAAGATTTATTAGTGTATGAACCCAATGCTTAATAAGTTTTTTATGCAACTGTAGAGCTCTCTTATTTTCTTGGTGTAAGTTATGAGAAGTTCACTTCAAAAATGTGACTCACACACACAGCTTACTCCTCATTCCCTTCTTCTTCTTCCTGTTCTTCTTCTTCTTCTTCTTCTTCTTATTCACCTGGCCGATATGTTATCACTCCCACAATAATTGGAGGTTTCACTAGGTAATATCGGGACACCGAGCTTCGCTCGATATTTATTTATTGATAAACAGAACTCAATTTTTAAAAATGATTGGGGAAGGTCTAACAGGCACAGCCCAAAACTGTTTCTTCCCCGAATTTTTATTTATACATTATTAATATTCCAAAAAGTATATTATGTTCCATACACTTGAATTCAGGTCAAATTTTCAGTCCAAATATTTGAATACATAAGAGTTCTAATTTAGATTGTTTACAAACCAAATTGAATAACACTCACTAATCACTAAGAACTGTAAATAATGATTAACTTTAAATCTTATGATAATATACCATCTCATGTCAACAAATCAGATTATTTTGATCTAGTCGAATTAAAATTTCTAGATTTCTCGCGAGATACGGTAAGCTAATTGATTACACAGCTGAACTCCCACACAGGCGCACGCATCTTCTGTTATCGACAGACGACAAAATTATAATGTGTTTTTCCAAGGATAAATTATCCTTTTCATGTCCTTCAGCAAGGATTGATTGATTGATTGATTGAGTACTTTATTTATGTAGATTACAATATATACTGGCTTATACACTTATTTACAATAGCTTACAATACAGCAAAATTATACATGAATTTACATAATATAGACTAAGAAAATAATTATTGAACTGTATATGATATGAAAAGTAATTTGTAATATAATAACTATAGATAATTATATTGTTATGCATCTACATAAATTGGCGGAGCTTTGGACATATCAATGTCCATTCTTCGGAAAGAATATTAAAAATATCCTCCCCACTAACTCTCTACCAAAATGAGACCTAGTGCAATCGAGTAAACCTACAATGTTCAAAATTTCGTGAAAATCGTTAGAGCCGTTTTCGAGATCCGTTGAACATAAATAACCAGATATAAGAATATATTTTATACAGAAATTGCTCGCTTAATATAATAGGATTCGAAACTTGATTTAATTCAACCAAATGAACCAATTCGTAGAAGTTTCTCTGATAGAACTTATAGGAAAAGCTGAGATATGCAACGACTTTCATTCTGTTCTATTCTAATATTCTAGTTCAATTTTATCAAGAGTGGTTCACAGCATGAAACAAATTGATTGAGTCATTGTAACACTGGAAACTATCGTAACATTGGAATCACAGAATAGCTTGGAATGAATTAGATGGAGACTCAGTCATCCTGGCTTTATAGTGAGGTCCACGTTATAATGGCAGTGGAGAAAGATAGGAGAACATCGTTGCCGATCCTCTGTCTTGTCAATGCCTTTTATAGACGGTAGCTGATACAGGTTTATTGATGTGATATTTACTGTTCATTCTAGTTTAAAATAATCATTATTGCTTATTTTATTAAGCAAGAAATTATATTTTTAAATAATGAGTTTTCATAATTAAGATGAAATATTTTGTTCAATTCAATTCAATTTTTATTTCCTCAAAAAATCGTATACATATCAGTTATACAAAATAGATAATAACAATAATAGTTATACAAAAACAAATCAAGGATATTTATTTCCCCACTTAGACTATAAATCCGTGTGTATGGAATATGTTGATTTCTATATTGTTGAAAAATGATCTAGCAACAATATTTTATTAAGCAAAAAATTATATTTTTCAGAGACATTGCAGAGACATTGACACTGCCTTCTACAGAGGATACCGGTATATCTGTTGTAATGTTCACTGTTTATTCTTGTATTTTCATGATTGTAATTGAACATTTCGTTGAAAAATATATTCCTACATTGTTAAAAAGGATTCGGCAACGATGCAGAGCTAGAAAAGGATAGCGCCATCTGCTTTGTCGAATGATAGACAAGGATAGCTACACCAATGTTGATCAAATACTGCCATTATAACGTGGACCTCACTACATAGAATGCAAATGAGTGAGTAAAACACCTTTCAGAAGTCACAGTCAACCCAAAAGGTGTTTCCTGTTTGGAATTGGGTCACAAAATGTGACCAATAGCGCATGCGCGATCGGGAGTCACATTCTAGACTCCGGAGGAACAAGTTTGACAACTGCATTTTTACACAAAGCAGAAGTAGAAGAATCTTCTACTTTGTGATTTTTGAAAATAGTGAGAGAAAGATTGATTGATTGATTGATTGAGTACTTTATTTATGTAGATTACAATATATACTGGCTTATACACTTATATACAATAGCTTACAATACAGCAAAATAATAGATGAATTTACATAATATAGACTAAGAAAATAATTATTGAACTGTATATGATATGAAAAAGCAGTTTGTAATATAATAACTATAGATAATAATCATATTGCATCTACATAAATTGGCGGAGCTTTGGACATATCAATGTCCATTCTTCGGAAAGAATATTAAAAATATCCTCCCCACTAACTCTCTACCAAAGAGAGAGTATAAGAGATTGTGAGAGAGTTAGATAGGAAAAGGGACAGTTGAGAGAATTTTGTTGACAAAGGATCGCTTTTGATTGGAATATAGGTCTACAACCTTTCCACTACAGTGAGGTCCACGTTATAATGGCAGTGTTTGATTAGCAATGGTATTGATATCCTTGTTTATCATTCAACAAAGCGGATAGCGCTATCTCTTTCTCGCTTTTAAATGGGAAGCATTGATGTTGTATACATAAATGCTGACAGATTGTAGTGAACAGCGGTTCGACTCAAAAGAAAGTGTGCCATTTCGCAATTTATTTGTCCATTTATTTATGAGTCCCTTTCTATCTGAAATGGGCAAATTGCAACGGCTTAGTTCAGGATTTGGACTAGTTGGTTAGTTAGGCCATTTCTTTTATTGTTGATCGCTTTTTGACGAATGAATGGAGACAATGTAACGCGTGACGGACAGACGGGTGAAGAAATAAGGATAAAAAACATGGAAAGAAGGGAAAGAACTGTGGAGCACAGATAAAACACGGCGACAAAGGATGTTGTTATAATCCTTCAAACTTCACCCCTTCTTTCTTCTCCTTTTCCTCCTCCTCCTTCTCTTCCTCTTCTTCCTCCTCCTACTTTCCTTCCCCCACATTCTCTTCATGTTTCTCTTCCTCTTAGAGAAGTGGTCACCAAAAATTCAAGTCTGTGAGCTATTATTGACGTAACTTCCAACTTGGAATACATTGAATTCTCTTTTTAGTAATAGGTACTCCTTGAGTTACATCAAATATAGGATAGTATAGAATATTAATGAAACCGTGGTAAGATCAACGTTATAATCTCAGCACCTGATTATATTGGTGTTGCTATCCTTGTCTGTCATGAGACACAGCAGATGACTCAATTTCTGAACTTGACCTAGGACTCTCCCATGAAATCATCATGGCAGTGGCGAAAGATAGGAGAACAGCATTGCCGAATCTCGGCCTTTTATGGAGGATAGCTGATACCGTTATATCAGATGTAATCAGATCAGCTGTTAATTCTTGTTGAAACAATCAATTATATTCTATTTGTCAAGAAACTATATTTTTCAATTATTGAATAATGAATTGTTATAATTGAGACTTGTTTTTCTAGTGAAAAAAAACTTGTTTTTCTACTTGTTGAAAAACGATCTGGCAACATTGCGAAGCTGGAAAAGGATAGCGCTATCCGCTTTGTCAAATGATAGACATGGATAGCAACACCAATGTTGATCAAACACTGCCATTACAACGTGAACCTCACTATAGTTACTGTATTATTTCTCAAATCATGGAATAGGGCCTTCACTATATAGTTTGAATCTGTTTCAAAAATACAATATTATTCGCCAGTAATCGGACATTTTCAGGATTATTATTGAAAATAGAATAGAATAGATATTCATTTGTTTCTATGTGAATTTGGGAAAGGAACAGCTCTGGGCTTTAAGGCCCGCCGCAAAGTAGACCCACGCTAATCCACGAAAAGCAACCCACGCCGTGGCATGTTTTGTAAACCATTGCTATAGAATTATTCATAATCAATCAGCTGACAAGTGATTATTCATTGCATGTATTACACAGATGTCTGGAGAAGCCTAGCAATGGTTTACAAAACATCCCAGGGCGTGGGTTGCTTTTCGTGGATTAGCGTTGGTCTACTTTGCGGCGGGCCTTAAAGCCCAGAGCTGTTCCTTTCCCAATTATTCATGATTGAGAATGATATTGTATGTATAAAAAAATAAATATATAGAAGAGTATGTATTAGAATAGAATAAAATAGAATTTATTAAACTTGCTTACAATATGAATATATATTACAAAGCAGTGAAAAAACTAGCATGAAATATGATTATGTTGTAAGCATATTTACAACTTCATAAGAAATACTAGCCACTGATTGCTGTATTGCTGTTGTAACTGAGCCTCTAGCTTTACGTTGAAAAACAGACTTTACGCTGAGAAAATTTACGACCGAAATTTTTGAAATGCCTTCTGTCAAACAGCTGTGTATAATTCAGAGAGAATCACTGTAATCTTTCAGCCTTGGTTGAATGGGAAGCATCAATGCTGTATTATACATGAGGACTGCTAACAGTTAGCCTACAAGTAAATCTTACAGAGAATAGTTTGTTGAAATTTACGATTTTGTTGGGTCAATGTACTCGAGGTGGAGGTACTAAAGTATGAAATTTATAGTGAGGTCCACGTGATAAAGACAGTGCAGAAAGATAAGGGAACAGGGTTGCCGATTCTCTGCCTTGCCACTGCGTTCTATAGAGGACAGCTGATACCGGCATATCTGATTTGATATTAACTGTTCATTCTAGTTTAAAATAAACAATCATATTTCAAAATTATAAAATGATTGATTTTCATGATTGAGACTGAATATTTTGTTGTTTAATTATATTTCTACATTGTTGAAGGACGGTTTGGCAACCTTTGCAGAGCTAGAAAAGGATAGCGCTATCTGCGTTGTCGAATGATAGACAAGGATAGCAACACCAATGTTAATCGAATACTGCCATTATAACGTGGACCTCACTATAAAGTTGGTTGTAATTTACGATTTTGCAGCGTCAATGTACTCAGAGCAGAGGTTCTTCAGTATGGTGGGTAGTAAAATTTATTCTGAGAAGATTTAGAGAGAGAAGAAGTCTATGGTAAGGAGAAGCCGGAAGAGTAGTTGGAGAAGAAGGTGAGAAGAAGTAGAGGAAGAAGAAGGAGAAGAAGAATTATTTGTTAGGATGAGGATGATGAGGAGGAGGTGGTGAAGAAGAAGAAGAAGAAGTAGAAGGAGGAGAAACAGGAAGTTGGTGAAGAAGGTGAAAAGAAGTAGAGGAAGAAGGAGGAGAGAAAGAAGAAGAAGAAGAAGAAGAAGAAGAAGAAGAAGAAGAAGAAGAAAAATCAGAAGAAGAAGGAGAAGAAGAAGAAAAAAGAAGAAGAGGGGAGGATAATAAAGATGAGTTGTAAAGTGAAATTTACTTCATGAATTCTCACTCAAGAGTCGTTAAAACAATCAGTAGAGAAGATGATTGAGGAGCTGGAGATCTAGGAAGCTGTGGAGCAAGTAGAGTAATGAAAAAGGAAGTATACGTGATGATAAGGGAAAGAAGAAATTGAGGAGAAGGAAGGAAAATAGTGAAATCAAGGAAGCAGAGTAAGAGAGGTGAGAATAGAAACTGGATGAATTACAGAAAATGGAGAAGATGAAGAAAGAGATGATGGAGAAGAGGAAGGAGGAGAGGAAATCGTAGAATCGGAGAGGAAGGATGAGAAATCGGATGAATCAGAGAAAATGATGATGATGATGATAACGACTCTGCAATCGATAACAGAGGGAGAATTGAATGAAGATTGAGAAAATAAGCGAAAATATTTATAACTAATGAATGAATAAACAAATAATGAGGAGATTTTTGAACTCAAAGCCATTTCATTCAATCATTTAAATGCCATATCTATCTACCTCTAATCTGGGGTTACATATAGACATGTTAGTATTATTTGTTGTACAAGTGAAGTCACACTTCACTTGCCGAATTATTTGAAGTTTTCAAGATTTTTAACAGTTTAAATATTATGCATCAGCCTTTCAAATATTGCAAAACATTTTTGAGAATATTCAAAACTTGTGATATTCCAAAAAGTTACAATACGTTTTGGAAAGTTATCGTTTTATTTTTTATTCTTTATTGATTGATACAATAAGTACATCATCAAAATGATAGGGAGAGGAAAAATAAGGTAACCTTGTGCTATTCCTGTCCCAAATTTAGATAAGGTTACACATAGTCCAAAATAGGTTAAGTCTCACAGTTGTTCACTCCACAAAATTTTCAGTCCTCAATTATTTTTACAAAGTAGATTTTTAAATTTAGATGCTTCAAAACCAAACATTACTTTACTTCTTTACTGTTACCTCCATTGTGTAACTTCATGCTTGTTTTGTTTTGGCACAAACCTAAGAGAGGAAGAGTGTATGAGAGAGAGTGTGTGTGTTTGGGGAGGAGAGAGAAAGAGAGTAGAAGAGAAAGAGAGAGATTGAGTGAGAGAGTGACCAACCTGAAAGTTGATGACGCGTGGAATTGCTGTGTGTCGAGCAAGCATGAAATTACAAACCCAGTGAACTTCACTTAAAACTGTCAGCACCCTGCAATGCTTCCCATTCAACCAGAATGCCAACAGTTCTGACATGAATCGAACCAAATGTCATGCCGAATGGAGTCAGGTTTGATTGGACCACATGTTAACGACTTCTCTTGACAACAACGAAATAAAAAACTTAAATCCAAAGCTCAAAACACAAGTCCGAACCAGAACTGATTATTTGAGACTTATCGTTTTACTATAGTGAGGTCCACGTTATAATGGCATTGTCTGATTAGCAATGGTATTGCTATCCTTGTCTATCATTCAACAAAGCGGTATCTCTTTCCCGCTTTGCTCTGTTGCCTGATCATTTTTCAACAATATAGAAATCAACATATTCCCCACACACGGATTTATAGTCTAAGTGGGGAAATATATTTCCTTGATTTGTTTTTGTTCAACTATTATTGTTATTAGTTATTTTGTATAACTGATATGTATACGATTTTTTTGAGGAAATAAAAATTGAATTGAATTGAACAAAATATTTCATCTTAATTATGAAAATTCATTATTTAAAAATATAATTTCTTGCATAATAAAATATAATTGATTATTTTGAACGAGAATAAACAACAGTTAATATCACATTAATAAACCTGTATCAGCTACCGTCTATAGAAGGCATTGAAAAGACAGAGGATCGGCAACATTGTTCTCCTATCTTTCTCCACTGCCATTATAACGTGGACCTCACTGTAGTAGGTAACCCGTGCTCCTCATGGGTCTATTTTAAAACCTTGGCCAACTGAAATTTCGAAGAATTGAAAATAGGGCTATAAACATCCTCGGTAAATTAAGACCCTATTATGCAAATTTTCAAGTTGATCAGTTGAGTAGTTGAGACGTGATGATGCGTCATTCGTGAATTTCCTATCCCGTACGTGTATAAGCCAGTTCTTTCCTTTATTATAGTATAGATAATAGCAACTTGGGAAAAACAGATAAAGCACTACACCCACTGAAGAATACACTAGAAATGTTCATTCAACTGCTTCTACAAGATAACATCATAACTAGTTATAGTAATTTATCCAACATCAGAAATTTTCAAGAAAAATCACATAGGAGAAGTTAAATATCTTAACACCCACATCTGGTCAACAAATTCATCTAAATGTTAGCATTTCATCATAATTATTTAATTGTCATCTGAAATTAGCCTAAAATCTGATTTGAGCACTGCTTAATTACTATAGTGGCATTATCAGAGGTTGAAGTCTCAATTGTAAATAAAGTACTGTAAATGCCAAGGTTAATGATCAATAGCTGGCTCGTTGATAAGGTTCTTGTATAATTTATTTCAACTACTGAACTTGTATTTCCACTTGTGTATTATAATATAGTTCATAGATTTATTTCCACTTTCTTCTTTCTTATTGTCGTTTCTTCTCCTTACTTTTGTTCTCCGTCTTTGTCTTTTTCTTCTACTTCTTCTTCTTCACTTCTTCCTTCCACTATTTCTCATTTTCATTCTTCCCCTTCTTCTACCTTCTATTGCTTCATTTTCTATATCTATAATAAAGGAAAGAACTGGATTATACACGTACAAATTCTCTACCCATGAATGTCTCTACCAATAGAATGTCTCTACCCTGGAGAATATAATTTATTTCTCTATTTGTCCTCTGTCTCCATTAACCACCCTCATCAAAACCTCCATAGATTCTTCTTACAATCTTTCTTTTGAATATCCTGAGCTTGAATGCATCAGAGTTTGTGATATCCCAGTTTTCCGCCCCATATGTCACTGCAGGCCTTATCAGTTCCTGTACATTTTTATCATAGTATATACATTTATCTGGTTTTATTTTACAAGGTTTGGGAATAAAAAAGTACCTTAAATTCATTATGGATTTCTTATCAACTGAGTTACGGAACCTATATATGAGAATATTTATTCATAATATTTTTGCTAGGTTGCGGTACTTTTTGAAACAATTTTTTCTATTATCTTTCAGATATGGTTGAAGTCTACCCATTTGATGCGGCAGTACATGAAATTTTTCCTACAGATATCCTGAAAAGTGACCATTTGTGCACTGATTGCAGGCTGCAAAGAATCACTTTTCCGCACTAGTGCGCAAAGTGAGTACTTTGCGTACTCCAGATTTGCAGCATGACAACGCAAAATAGTTAGTAGGTTATATGGAGCACCAGTGCAGCAAAATCAAAATTAAGTTGGTAACAGTGAGTGGGCTGCTATAGTGAGCAGAGGTGCGACGAAGCACAACGCGCTAATTATTAATAGATATTATAATGGAGGACAACGACCGCACAGTGCCACCACAGCACGCACCACACAGCTGCCCCCCGCCATTCAAACACTACTACATTATTCAGGCATTTTTACCCATAATTACCCACTTTTCATATTCAATGGTAACTGTAGGAAAAATTTAATGTGAAATACGTGCGCAAAGTTCGTTTGCTGCACTCAAGAAACCATTCCGCCCTCGCCTACGGCTCGGGCGTAAACGTTTCTTTCGATGCAGCAAACTGTCACTTTGCGCACTAGTTGCACAAATAACTATTTCCGCTTCGATAGGAACAAAAATCATCTATTTTTCGGCTCGATTACAATTATTGAAGTATCGACGCATGCAAATCATATGATGGTAAGCGTCAATGAGAGAGACAACGTGGAAAAATGCGTTCGAGCGATTGAAGACCTTGTATCTCCAACTGCTATCTTTACTGTTTCAATGCTACGATTCTGTAGAACAGAAGAAAACATTGCATTGACACGATTAATTGAGGAAGAGTTCCTCTTGGATCGCCATAAGTTGGATAAGATTTCCCGATGTTGGCTCAAAATATCAAATAACTACGAAGAGAAGAGCAAAGAACTGAAAGTGATGAGTAAAGCGTCAATCGTGTTCAGTTGTTGCCCATTCTCGGGAGTTTTAGTAAGATATCACATGTTAGCATTATCAGAATCCAATACGGAGGATCGACCACACGGTTTTCCAACTCCATTTGTCTCATACATTCCTCTAGAGTCTGATCAGGTTTTATTTCCAACAATATCACTGTGAGATTCACTCAAGTAAGCATTTCTTATCATATGAATAGAACATCAATGCTGCTCATCCAACTAATTAAATAAGTTTAAAGTAAATCTCACTTAAGCGGAACATATTTTATCAGTGGGAACTCTCTTCTCCCAGCCACATAACCGTGGTTGGCGTCATCAGCCAATGGGATTGCGTTGAAAGTGGGAGTGGCCTCCTTCTCGCCTGTGATTGGTTGAAACTTATATCTGTTACGTAGCTTGAAGAGGACAGTTGAAACGTCGATTCCGAAATCCATCAATAGCCTCCTACTTCTTCTTCTTCTTCTTCTTCAGTGAAGACAGTGAAGAAATATAAATGAACAGCGTTGCCCATTCCCTTCCCTGTCTTCTGCACAGGACAGCTGATACCTGTATCTCAGATGAAATATTAACTCTTTATTCCTGTTCAATAGATCACCATATATTCGTCATGATAATATATTATCTTTTCAGTGTTAAATGATGAAATTACGTGATCGAGATCAAATATCTTGTCAATTAATTATTCCAGTTCCACATTGTTCAAAAACGATCTGGCAATGTCGCAGAGCTAGAATAGGATATCGCTATCTGCTTTGTTGAATGATAGGCAAGGATAGCAACAGCAATGTCAATCAAATACTGCCATTGTAACGTGGACCTCACTAAATGACCTATTTAATCAAAAATAGTGTCCTACTTATTAACATCACAGTATTTACTACTACAGTATTATTTCTATCATTAATTAAGCAAACTCAACATAATTTACATGTTCATTAGTTATAAGCATAATCCATTGTTATATCATTACATCAATGATAGTGTTTCTGTACTCTCATTTATAATAGACTAACACCTACTAAATCTATCTCACGCTCATAACTTCACCTCCTTCTCCTCCTCCTCATTCTTCTTCTTTCTCTTCTTCTTCTTCTCTTCTTCTCTTCTTCTTCTTCTTCTTCTTCTTCTTCTTCTTCTTCTTCTTCTTCTTCTTCTTCTTCTTCTTCTTCTTCTTCTTCTTCTTGTTTTCCTCTTCTTCATAATCATCATCATCATCATCATCATCATCATCTTCTTCTTCTTCTTCTTCTTCTTCTTCTTCTTCTTCTTCTTCCTTCTTCTTCTTCTTCTTCTTCTTCTTCTTCTTCTTCTTCTTCTTCTTCTTCTTCTTCGTATTTTTCTCTCATGCTCATCCAACATCGTGAGAAACATTGTGGTATCTTAGGCCAGCTACATCAACTCGAAACCTATATATTGCAACAAATAATGCTTGCTGCTTACCGAATCAAATCTTTTGCTTCTTCTTCTTCTTCTTCTTCTTCTCCTAACTAGTCTTCTTTATTCTAAACAGTGAAAGTAGAATAGGATTATCCAAGCACTGTATTCTTGTATTGAGCTAGAGTGGAGGAACAAGTTTATAAGGTCATACTTCAACTAAGCTGCTATAGTATGCTATGCTCTATGCTCTATGCTGTACTGCGGTCAGTACTGGAAGAAGACTATGAAGATGATCATGATGATGATTACTATAATAATAATAATAATAATAATATGCACATCTACAGAGTTGCATGATAATCGGAGAGAAAGGGGGAGCGATATTGAGAGACAAAGAGAAAGAGAGAGTGATAGATAAATAGATTTTCATTGTGTTGTGGACCACGGAGAGAGAGTGATACAGTCAGAGAGAGACAGTGAGGGTGAGAGAGAGAGATAAAACAGTCACAAACATGATATTTGGAAAGAGAAACAGGCAATTGCCCAAAACTTCTTCAATTCCTTGATTTTGGCACATAAATAGTCCAAAGTGAGGTTAAGTTTAAAATTTCTGTTTTCACCAAAGATTAACACTCAGAGAATACGTATTCGAGATATGACTGATGAATTTTGAATTTCGAAGGGTTGATAAGAGCCGGAAATAACACTAAACAATCCGAAAGTTTCAATAATATTGAAATAAACTTGAAAATTTTGACCAGAAAAAGGAACAACACTAAAGCATGTTTCTAAAAAAGTGCTCAAAACATGTTTCCGTCAACTGCTCTCAATCAAACAGTCATGTTTCAATAATGTCAAACCGGCAGACCAATAAAATTGATAGAGAGCTAGAAAGAGAGGGAAAAACGGATAGAAAGAGAGATCAGAAAGGGCTATGAATGGACAGAGAGAATTGTGAGTGAATGAGGGAGGGTTCCAGAAACATAGATACATGCCTTCATTTTTATACTTAGATATTTAAAACATTACAAGAGTTGTGGACGAGAGAGAGAGCGTGATAGTCAGAGAGAGAGAGAGAGAATTGAACCGAATGAATTGAATTGAATGACTGCCTTTATTTTGACCTATGAGGGCGAAGTGAGAGAGAGAGAGTGAGAGAGATATAGAGATAGATGGTGTAGGAGGTAAAGTGACAAAGAGTGTGATAGTCAGAGAGAGAGAGAGAGATTGATTGATTATATGCCTTTATTAGGGCGGAATTAGGACTCCTGGTCCTCTCTACCACACAACCCTTTACAAAAGAAGACAAATTTACATAAGAACAGGAAAAAATAGATTAGAGAGAGAGAGAGAGGAGCGAGAGAGAGAGAGAGAGAGTGAGTGAAAGAGAGTAAGAGAGAGTGAGTGAGAGATTTTGAGATGGATGTGAGAAGTAATAACAGAGAGAAGTGAGTGTGTGAGAGTGTGATTGCAAGATAGATAGAAAAAAGGCATCATTTTTACATTTTAAAACATTACAAAGTTTGTGGCCGAGTGAGAGAGAAATAGGTAGAAAGAGTGAGTGAGACAATGAATTGATGATGAGCTTATACAGGACACGATTTGAGAAGTATTCTCTGCAACAATCTCTGAATAGGAAAGTTTACATCCTCTATAATAGTAAATGTAAGCAGCATTTTTCTGCACGGCTCCAAGGAATTTGGTACACGATGTGCTTAAATTACGGGTTCTGTTTGTCTGCCTACTCTCAGATAATTTTATGCGAATTTAGGAGAAAGTATTGATGGGGTGGAATCCTATTGAACATAATCCATCCTATAATATAAGGGAAAAACTGGCTTATACACGTACGGGATGTGAAAATTATGTTTGACGCATCATCAAGTCTGAACTACTGGACTGATTAACTTGAAATTTTACATATAGAATCTTATAATTAACCCGAGATGGTTATGGGCATATTTTAACTTCATCAAGATTTCATTACTTCAAGTTTTCAGTTTGTCAAGTTTTAGAATAGACCCTTGCGGAGCACGGGTTACCTGCTAGTATTGATTACATAGGAAATGGAGACAATAACGGTAATACACTTCATTTTTTAAAACTCCTGAAAAAATCCTTTTTCCTCCACCTACTGTCTAAAGTACTTACTTTACTCCCTGAAACCTAATACTAAAGTGTCACTTTTTCGCTCTCGGTAGTAAAAAACAGAAAAACTCCCTAGGGAGTAAAAGTGAATCCATTTAAATAACATGGGGAGCATCTCTATTTTGAAACTTACATTGTAATAGGTTAGAAGGTCTAAGCTCAGATGAGAAAGCATAATAGAGGTGTCTGTCATTGAGTCAACTGAATTCAATACCAGAACCAGAAATTTGATTAACTCATGAAATATATGTTTGTATGATAATTATTATATTCTTAATATTAGTAGACGATGAAAATTTATACAATTTTTAAAATATTTTATTCTATTCAAAATACCAGCCAACAAATATTTTTGATCTGCAATTCAAATCTGAACCGCGTGATCTGGAGTCAGCCATTTTTGGTAGCTGCTCAGCTGATATAATTGTTACAACTTTTAGATAGATAGAGCAATCGGCAGTACCAATCAGACGACCGGTTTTTAGGTTTTAGATTTAGGTTATGCTGTTAGGAATCATTGTCACCAATAGGTAAGTTATTAGAATGATTTTATTTGCAGTTTCTATAAAAAAATGTAGATGGAGGAAAAATGTTGTGTACATCACGAGCGAAAAAAACTTTTTCTCCCTCAGGAAAATTGCTGCCCTCGGCTTCGCCTCGGGCTTCAAACTTTTTCCCACACCACAGGGAGAAAAAGTCGTACTTTTCACTCTAGATATACAAATAACTATTATATTAAGCGAGCAATTTCGGTATGTATTTCTTTATTTATGAATGTATTACGGATCTCGAAAACGGCTCCAACGATTTTGATGCAATTTGCAATATAGGAGGCTCTTGATATGAAAATTCGATTGCACTTGCACAGGGTCTCATTCCTAGGAAAACTCGCTGAAGGGCATGGAAAGGAGAAATCTATCCTTGCAGGAACAGCTGATGCAAGATTGCAATTTCCATCATCTGTTGTACAGTACCACTAATAAAAGTGTACTAAACTAGCCGACTCTACTCTAATAGTTTGAGACTGTTTTCATTAGCATAGTAGTGGTAGAGTGGAGTGAGAAGGTGTGGTGGGGGAAGGCAAGTGGTAGAGTACTAGGCCTATCCCACTCTACTCTACTAAAAACTAGTACTCTACCATGAACGTTATCATTGGGAGAGTTCACAAGATAGTTAGTACTTGCCTAGGGAACTCTACCACTAACTCTACTAATGAAAACCATAATAATCATTTAAGTAATAATAATATATAATAATAATATATAATAATCATTTATCATATATAATCATTTTTGAAGTTGAATTTTGTTCTTTTTGAATGAAAAAGACTAAGAAATTGTCAAAAAACCAAAGATTTATTGATACTTAGAAAGACCGGCTTTGGTTATTACACCATTGTCAATCTCCGATAAACTAAAACTAAATACAAAAGCAGCAGAATTTATACTAGTAGGCGAGTACTGCTATTGGTCAAGGGCATGAACGCCTGCCATTGGCCCAGCTAGACAGTCTCCTCCCACTCAACGGTGTCACAAAATGGCGGCTTAAGCAACAGACTCGCCATGATAACAAAATTTACTTTCAGTACAAAATAAGAACCAAGAAAACAAGTGAAAGATAATAAAACAAATATGTATATGGAAAAACTATTGACTAATGTATGCTTACAATGTTATGATAAAACTAAATTCGTGGTGTTGTATTGGTTGAAATGGATCTGGTCATTTAAACTATACTAGGAATTTTCCTTAGTTACTCTTGTTA
This sequence comes from Nilaparvata lugens, assembly GCF_014356525.2. Classification (NCBI taxonomy): domain Eukaryota; kingdom Metazoa; phylum Arthropoda; class Insecta; order Hemiptera; family Delphacidae; genus Nilaparvata; species Nilaparvata lugens. Next base: position 7,217,157 of record NC_052516.1, on the reverse strand, counting down.
TTTCTAAAGCCTCTAGAATATTCAAAGATCTGCCTTTGCTATTAACATGCAGGAACTCAACATTCTCCTCATCTGTGAACTTGTGATCATTAATTTTGTTATCAAATGTTCTGAATTTTGTTCTGTTGGATGAATAAAGGAATCTGAATTTGAATCTCCCTCTTTATCTATCTCACTCACACTTTCTCTCTCTCTCTCTCTCTTTCTCTGAGGCAAATAATCAATCAATTTCTCTCACTCAGAATCTCTCTCTCGCTCACTGAACTCACATTTAGCACGTTCAAAAGCCTAGTTTAGACGACTACGCCTAAAACTATTGAAGCCTGAATATTCTGTTGTAGCCTTGTTCCCGGGGCTTGACCTGTCGATACTATTAACCTGATCCTATTCCACGCTCTCTAGACTTCTCCCTCATTCACTCACGCACTCTCTCTGTCTCATACACTCTACACCCGTTCTATCTTTCTCTCTATACACACTCAAACCTATTCTCTTCTTGTATCTCTCCTCCATTCACTCTCTCTCTTTCCAACATCCTTCTCAGAATGGTTTTTGCTGCTGGCTGTGTACGCATTCCGCGGCTATGAGTCATGATATTTCCACGCATTTCAGTTTGACTAGGATGTAAACAAGAAGATGGAAGAGAAGGAGCAGAAGGAAAAGAAGAGAGAGAAGAATAGAATTTCTTTCATCTCTTTTCTCTTCTATGTCCTTTTCATTATCTCTTTCTCTTCCTTATGCACTTCTCTTCAACAATTCTCTCTCTTCGTTCACCCTATTCCCATGATCTATAAACTACAATATTTTATGTAACACATCTGTAACATAAAACATAACATACTGATATGAAGGTAATTGCAGTTCCATTGTAAGTCCTACATGCGTTCAAATCACTGTAATCCAGTAGTAGACTATATAGTGAGGTCCACGTTATAAGGGAAGTGTTTGACTAGCAATGGTATTGCTGTCCTAGTCTATCATCCAACAAAGTGGATAGCGCTGTTTCCTTCTCGCTTTGCTCTGTTGCCAGATCGTCTTACAACAATGTAGAATTAATTAACAATTAAAAAAATATTTCATCTTAATCATGAAAAATCATCATGAAATAATGGAAAACTATAATTTCTTGCATAATAAAATATAATTTATTATTTTAGAGGAGAATGAACAGTTAATATAACTTCAATGAACCTGTATCAGCTACCGTCTATAGAAGGCATTGACAAGACAACGTTGTTCTCCTATCTTTCTCCACTGCCATTATAACGTGGACCTCACTTTATAGAGCACAACATGTTCCCATCGAATTTCAATGACCTTTAGTTGATTTTGTCAACAGAGATTCACTTAAATAATATTATTTAGTTACGCAGTTGTGATAGATACATAGGCGGAAGGTTGGTCTATGAATGGACCATAGTAATTGCTCCATGTCCGGAACTTGCAATTACCTCCTCCTCATCCACCTTCTCTTCCTCCTCCTCCTCTTCTTCCTCATCATCTACTCCTCCTCATTCCCCTCCACATCCTCCTCCTACTCTTTTACTCCCTCCTCTTCCTCCTTCTGATCCTCATCCTCTATCTCTTTTTCCTCTTACTCCTCCTCCTCCTCTTGTTCTTCCTCCTTCTCTCCTCTTTCTTGCTCTTTCACTTCCACCTCCTCTTCCTCCTCCTCATTTTCATCATTAATGTAGTAACGGAAATCAATGATTGGTCATGCATTTACTAGTCAAGTGAACTACCAGCATTTTTGATGTAGTGACATTTATTATAAACTGAGCATTCCTTGGATAATCTATAATCATAGCCACCTCCAATACAAGACTCTGTCCTACGATATTGCAACGTCGCAGTGTAGGCCTAGAATCTAAACATTATTGGTGAAAAAGCTTTTAAAAATTCCAGCTGATCTTTTTCACCAATCATGTACAGTATTAAATTCTAGGCCTACACTGCGACGTTGCAATTTCGTAGGCCAGGGCCTTATATAGAGGTGGCTATCAGTGAGTATAGAATGTACACATCCTCTCTGGTGGATGTGCTATATACTCTCTGGTGGCTATGCTATAATATAATAAAGGAAAGAAATGGCTTACACACGTACAGGATAGGAGAATATGTTTGACGCATCATCACGTCTCAACTACTCAACTGATTAACTTGAAATTTGGCAAATTGATTCTTAATTAACCGAGTATGGTTATGGGTCTACTTGAAACTCTTCAATATCCCACTCGGTCAAGTTTTCGGTTTGTCAACTTTTAAAATACACCCTTGCGGAGCACGGGTTACCTGCTAGTCTAGAGTATAATAAAGGAAAGAATTGGCTTGTACATGTACGGGATAGGAGGTTCACGAATAACGGGGTAAATTAGGAGACGAGATGATGCCTCATTCGTGGATGTCCTATCCCCTACGTGTATAAGCCAATTCTTTCCTTTATTATATTATAGACTATGCAACTAATATACTGAATTCTTTGTTACTAGTAGTTCTGTGAACAATAGACCTCACGCAGTATTCTCATCCACAAGTACCTGATCGAAACTATAGGCCTTATGGAAATACAGCAATAGACTGGCTTCTCCACACATCTGTGTAATCACTTGTCAGCTGATTTATGATGAATAATTCTATAGTCTGATTTTTACTCTAATATTGGCTTATGAAGATGGCTCCTTTTTCCTTTTATATTATCCTAGGAATGCAAAATTTCCAAAAACCTTGTATATACGTCGACGCGCAATTAAAAAAGGAACATACCTGTCAAATTTCATGAAAATCTATTACCGCGTTTCGCCGTAAATGCGCAACATATAAACATTTAAACATTTAAACATTAAGAGATATCCAAACCGTCGACTTGAATCTTAGACCTCACTTTGCTCGGTCAATTATTAAACGAAAATCCAAATTAAATGCTGTAATTCACCACGAAGACTTCTGCTACTGCAAATATTGACAATGGGTAAGCAGCTAGATGGAAACTCGATGAGCGCTACTACTCAAAAATTATTTGTCAGCCCAGGAATCGAACCCAGTACCTCCTAATTGCCGGTCAGGAATGCATACCCTTACACCAAACTGACAATCTCTGGATAGCAACGCTCATTTAAAGGTGCGTACAGATTTACGCGCCGCGAACATGAGCAATTCACTTTTAATCAGCTGATGCCAAGCTTTTTATATCTGTATCTTACCGTTTCTGTAAAAATACAGATATAGTCAGCTGATTAGAAGTGAATTGCTCATGTTCGCTGCGCGTATATCTGTACGCACCTTTATACGAAGCCATAGCGGCCAGCCAGTCTATATACTGAAATCGCATAGATTTTATAATTTATTAGCACAAATACAGACAGACTACTGTAGTTGTAAACCTATGTAATAGGTAGGCAGAATAGGCTACCAATCAAGGCTGTTGAAGAGGTTTATCCTACGCTCTGATTATCATAAATAATAATGTAACAGACGACAGATGTTATCATAAAATTCACTTCATAACGTAGGCATTTGCTGAATAGGAAGCTTTGATGTTATTTATGACAGCTGACAGACTAAAGTGAGGTCCACGTTATAATGGCAGTGTTTGATTAGCAATGGTATTGCTATACTTGTCTATCATTCAACAAAGCGGATAGAGCTATCTCTTTCTCGCTTTGCTCTGCTGCCAGATCGCTTTTTAACAATGCAGAAATATAATCAATTAGCAGAATATTCCATTTTAATAGTGTAAATTGATTATGACATTATTGAGAAATTTAAATTTTTGTTCAATAAAATATAATTGATTATTTTAAACGAGAATGAACAGTTAATATTACATCAATAAACCTGTATCAGCTACCGTCTATAGAAGGCATTGACAAGACAGAAGATCGGCAACTTTGTTTGATATCATTCATCACTACCATTATAACTTGGACATCACTATAGAAGTAGATCTCACTCTAGCACAAGATATAGTCTTATGCTATCTCTTTTCTTTGCTATAATATACTGGATTACAGTGATTTGAGCGCATGTAGGAGTTGCAAAGGAACTGCAATTGCCTAGATATCAGTGTTATGTTTTATGTTACAGTTATGTTACATAAAATATTGTTGTTTATAGATCATGGGAATAAGGTGAACGGAGAAAGGGAATCATGGAAGAGGAGGAGAGAACAAGTAGAAGAGAATATGCAAAGAGCATAAGAAGAGGGGAATGAAGGAGGAATGAAAGTGAACGATAAAGGAGAGATAAATGTGAGGTAGAGCAGTGAAGTAAACGAAATATAATAAAAATCTCAAAGAATAGGATGTTGATGTTGTCCATACCACTATAGATATCGGGGCACCGAGCTTCGCTCGTTATTTTTACTTACCTTGCCCTATTACCATAGGTAAGGAAAGTATTGCTTTCCGAAAAAAATTAAGGTAGCCAAATTCCTAAATTTCTATACGTTACAAGGTCCCCTGAGTCCAAAAAAGTGGTTTTTGGGAATTGGTCTGTATGTGTGTGTGTGTGTGTGTGTGAGTGTGTGAGTGTGTGTGTGTGTGTGTGTGGTGTGTGTGTGTGTGTGTGTGGTGTGTGTGTGTGTGTGTGTTGTGTGTGTGTGTGTGTGAGTGTGTGTGTGTGTGTGTGTGTGTGTGTGGTGGTGTGTGTGTGTGTGTGTGTGTGTGTTGTGTGTGTGTGTGTGTATGAGTGTATGTGTGTCTGTGTACACGATATCTCATCTCCCAATTAACGGAATGACTTAGAATTAAGAACTTAAGGTCCTTTCACTATAAGGATCCGACACGAACAATTTCGATCAAATGCAATTCAAGATAGCGGCGAAAATGGCAAAAATGTTGTCAAAAACAGGGTTTTTCGTGATTTTCTCGGAACCGGCTCCAACGATTTTGATCAAATGCATACCTAAAATAGTCATCGATAAGCTCTATCAACTGCCACAAGTCCCATATCTGTAAAAATTTCAGGAGCTCCGCCCCATCAATGCAAAGTTCGATTTTAGATTCCCAATTATCAGGCTTCAGATACAATTTAAACAAAAAAAATTGAGTGGAGTAGATTGAGCATGAAAATCTCTACAATTGATGTTCAGTAACATTTTCACCTAAAATTGAAAATAAGCTTCAAATTCGAGAAAATGTGATTATTCAATTGCAAATTATTGTTGATTCTATTAAATCATTCACTATGAAGAGATAGCAGACCTCATGTGTGTCTCCAGCGTAATTGCCCTGTCACCAGCTGGCTCAAATCTTTGAATAGTAGACTTGAGATGCGCGGGAACACTAGCCTCAGGTGATCAATTTTCATAACGGCAAGGAAAGTTGTGTGAGTGCGCCACACCAGATTTTTATGTATTGATAAACAGAACACAATTCTCTAAAATGATCGTGTTTATATTTTACAGCTGCCTATGTCATCTTATGAATTTCGGGGATGCGATATTTTGATTTTCCACAGAATCACTCGCTCACTTTTTACTATACACAGAAGACGAAAGTCTCAGCTGTTTCAGCCAAAGATGAATTATCCTTTTAATGTCGTTTAGCGTGTTTTCCCAAGGATGAGACCTAGTGCAATCGAATTTTCATATCATAAACCCACTATGTTCCAAATTTTGTGAAAATCGTTAGAGCCGTTTTCAAGATCCGTTGAACATAAATAACCAGATATAAAAATACAGAAATTGATCGTTTAATATAATTGGATAACCAAATATAAAAATGCAGAAATTGCTCGCTCAATATAATAGTATATGGAGAATATAGTGTTACTGACAACATCAACGTATTCTTTCAACTATGGAGAAATACTACAACATCTCCCATACAATCGAATTATTAGCTCAAATATTGTTTTCATTTGATCATAGGAATACAGTGAACGAATAGTACATTATCTCGTTTTTTCAACTAATCTATACTTGTACAATATCTATGGTGAGGTCCACGTATAATGACAGCGGAGAAAGAGAGGAGAACATCGTTCTCTACTGCCTTCTATAGAGGATAGCTGATACAGGCCTATCTGATGTAATATTAAATGTTCATTCTTGTTTAAAATGATCAATTATATTTTATTCGTCAAGAAATAGTTATTTGTATATCTAGAGTGAAAAGTACGACTTTTTCTCCCTGTGGGAAAAAGTTTGAAGCCCGAGGCGAAGCCGAGGGCAGCAATTTTCCTGAGGGAGAAAAAGTATTTTTCGCTCGTGATGTACACAACATTTTTCCTCCATCTACATTTTTTTATAGAAACTGCAAATAAAATCATTCTAATAACTTACGTATTGGTGACAATGATTCCTAACAACATAAGCTAAATCTAAAACCTAAAAACCGGTCGTCTGATTGGCACTGCCGATTGTGCTATCTATCAGCAAAAGTTGTAACAATTATATCAGCTGAGCAGCTACCAAAAATGGCTGACTCCAGATCACGCGGTTTAGATTTTAATTGCAGATCAAAAATATTTGTTGGCTGGTATTTTGAATAGAATAAAATATTTTAAAAATTGTATAAATTTTTATCGTCTACTAATATTAAGAATATAATAATTATCATACAAACATATATTTCATGAGTTAATCAAATTTCTGGTTGTGGTATTGAATTCAGTTGACTCAATGACAGACACTCTATTATGCTTTCTCATCTGAGCTTAGACCTTCTAACCTATTACAATGTAAGTTTCAAAATAGAGATGCTCCCCATGTTATTTAAATGGAGTCACTTTTACTCCCTAGGGAGTTTTTCTGTTTTTTACTACTGAGAGCGAAAAAGTGACACTTTAGTATTAGGTTTCAGGGAGTAAAGTAAGTACTTTAGACAGTAGGTGGAGGAAAATATAATTTTCAATGAACCAATAATACATTTTAATAAGAGAAGGCAGTGACAAGGCAGAGCATCGGCTTGAAATTGTTCGTGTCGGATCCTTATAGTGTAAGGACCTTAAGTTCCAAATTTCAAGTCATTCCGTTGATTGGGAGATGAGATATCGTGTACACAGACGCACATACACTCATACACACACACACACACACACACACACACACCACATACAGACCAATACCCAAAAACCACTTTTTTGGACTCAGGGGACCTTGAAACGTATAGAGATTTAGAAATTGGGGTACCTCAATTTTTTTTGGAAAGCAATACTTTCCTTACCTATGGTAATAGGGCAAGGAAAGTAAAAACACTCCACTTACATGGGCTACTTTTGTACAAATCAATAAAAACAATATAAAAACCTTGTAGTACCCTTTATTATTAAAAACTTAAAAATATTCCAACAACCTAAAAATGACCTAAGTCAGGGTCGAAACTAATCGTTGTTGAGATATTTTAAAGTTTTTAATAATAAAGGGTACTACAAGGTTTTTATTAAATGACCTAAGTCAGGGTCGAAACTAATCGTTGTTGAAATATTTTAAAGTTTTTAATAATAAAGGGTACTACAAGGCTTTTATATTGTTTTTATTAATTTTCACTAAAACTAATATTATTACAGATAATAAATGAGGAGCTAACAAAACACAATATCAATATAATACACTAGAACTAGTTCACTAGAATTAAAATGGAAGTTATCACTCTTGATATAAGTTCTACCTAGCAGGTAGCCCGTGCTTTGCACCGGGGAAAATGTGGTGTTGTAAAATGCAAACTCCTTATGTCCAGGAAACATGAAAAATAGAATGATTATTTATTATTTTGTTTTAATTACCTAGATAATCTTCCTCAAAGTTGGAAATTTGCAGCAATGAAAGATTTTTATTGGTCACTAACCGGCAACCTCTGATTTAAGAACTGCGCTCTCTACCAACTAAGCTACGAAGTCACTTTGAGATAGACCTGCTTTTATAGTTATGTGAGCTTTGAATTACAAATTGAAAAAGATCTGTTTCAATCGTAAATGATAATTATTTGATAAGAAGCAAAGACAGTTCGATTAGAACTGTTTCAATCATGAAATGAAAATTAATTGACTAATAGCAAAGACAATGAGCATATTTCCATCCTCGGTAAATTAAGAATCTATCTGCAAAATGTCCAGTTAATCAGTCCAGTAGTTCAGACGTGATGATGCGTCATTCATGAATTTCCTATCCCTATTTGGTAGAGAGTTAGTGGGGAGGATATTTTTAATATTCTTTCCGAAGAATGGACATTGATATGCCAAAGCTCGCCAATTTATGTAGATGCATAACAATATAATTATTATGGTATCTATAGTTATTATTACAAATTGCTTTTTCATATCATATACAGTTCAATAATAATATTTCCTTTCTATATCATGTAAATTCATCTATAATTTTGCTGTATTGTAAGCTATTGTATATAAGTGTATAAGACAGTATATATTGTATCTACATAAATAAGTACTCAATCAATCAATCCCCTACGTGTAGAGTCAGTTCTTTCCTTCATTATATTATATAGATAAGGTGTTACAACAATGATGTCTGGTACTCCATATTTGACAAAAATATCTCGTTTTAGAAGTCAACTCATACCATCCAACCAGACGAGTTCTGCAGGTATCTCAACTTGCTATTTATAGCGGCCGATTTCAGATATTTCAACAGGCGCTTATTTCTCAATGGTACCCACATTTGTCTCAAATCAACTAAGCCTAGCCTTTTATCCATTCAGTCAACTCTAGCCCACTTCAATCTGTCAGTATGCCTTATGTATAACATCTCTGCTTCCCATTCCGCCAACGCTGACTTGATTCAGCCTTATCGAGTTGGTGGTGAAAGCAATATGCAGTATGCAACAGTGGTTGAAAAACCTTTCAAGGCCTTCTGAATATTGCACTACACTGAGGTCCACGTTATAATGGCAGTGGAGAAAGGTAGGAGGACAGCGGTGCCGATTATCTGTCTTGAATACAGGAGCAGCGTTGCCGATTGCCTGCCTTGCCAGTGCCTTCTATAGAGGATAGCTGTTACCGGTATATTTGATGTAATATTAACTGTTCATACTTGTTTAAGATAATCAATTATAGTTTGTTCTTCAAGAAAAAGCTATTTTTCAATGATTTGATGTTGAATATTCAGAATTAGGATAAAATATTTTGTTAATTAATTATATTTCTAGTTAGTTAAAAACTGGACTGGTAATATTGATTGATTGATTGATTGAGTACTTTATTTATGTAGATTACAATATATACTGTCTTATACACTTATATACAATAGCTTACAATACAGCAAAATTATAGATGAATTTACATGATATAGACTAAGAAAATAATTATTGAACTGTGTATGATATGAAAAAGCAATTTGTAATATAATAACTATAGATAATAATTATATTGTTATGCATCTACATAAATTGGCGGAGCTTTGGACATATCAATGTCCATTCTTCGGAAAGAATATTAAAAATATCCTCCCCACTAACTCTCTACCAAAATTGCGGAGGTGGAAAAGGTGTAAATATTGAGATAGAATATTTCTATAATTTCTGCATTGTAAAAACGATCTGACAACGGTGTGGAGCTAGATATGGATGATCCTATCTGCTTTGTCGAATGATAGACAAGGATAGCAACACCAATGTTAATCAAATACTGCCATTATAATGTGGACTTCACTATAAGTCATCATGATGTTTTTTTAGCACAGGAGAGCTCCATTTTCTAGTGCCCCAAGAACTGAATAGGATACTCTGTACTCTGTTTCTCTGAGATTCCATTAACATTTGAAGTTAAACAAAATATACAATCTCAATTTTGAAACTTTATCATTAAAAAATATATTCTCTCGACAAATATTATATAACTGATCAATTTCAACAAGAATGAACAGTTAATATTACATCAGATATACCGGTATCAGTTATTCTTTACAGAAGGCAGTGGCAAGGCAGAGAATCGGCAACGCTGTTCCTCTATATTTCTCCACTGCCATGATAACGTGGACCTGACTATAGGCCCCAGTCGATGTGATTGATAACTGCATTTATAGTGATCACCGGAACGTAAACAAATAGTTCAAGGTTTTTCAGTATTTCGTGAATTTTGTTTGTGAAGGACTGGAGACAATCAGAGTATGGAGTCAACAAAACGAATTGTTTGTTACAGAGAACTATAACAGAGTTGTAGTTGAATACCAATTTTAAGTTGCAGTTGAAGTTATGTTTTCATGGAAGTTCGTGTTTTCCACGAAGAATTTTAACAAGGTACAGTGATATCAGAGAAAACATAGTAATAGTTTTTTGGTTGTTGAACCATTGTCATTAATGGTAGGCCAGTCAACCTTTCAATCTTTTATTGATATCAAGGTGATATTAGCATGACTATCATGCTTTCACTATGACCACCATGATATCACCATGGTTACCATGATATCACTTCCATTTCTCTACAACATAAACATTTAAATGACTGGTTCCCTAGTTACAATGTTGTACAAATTGGTTGTAATATCAACATTTCATGGGCTATCTTAAGCTGGGTTCACACCAAAGTTATAAACAATGTTAAAAACATAATCCTTATAGATTCTATTAGATTGAACGGAACTTGACAAACACATATGTTCATCATGTGTATGATAAGATATGCTCAATCTAATAGAATCTAAAAGGATTAAGTTATTAACATTTTGTTATTAACTTTGGTGTAAACCCAGCTTTATAGTTTATATCACAGATCCAGGACTCAAGATTCAATATTCGGTTTATAAAGTGTATGGTTCATAGTATTTACTTTCTATACTAATATTATATATAGAGCCTTTCCTTGTTTGATCAAATTCGAGGACGTTTTTAAACGAAAATCCAATTGTCTAAATCCATAATTCTAGCTAGGAACTTGTCATAATATCTGCATTTTTCTTGAAAACAGTTCAGGGTCATACTGTACCTTTCCTATTTGCTCCAAATTTGAAGAAGATACGAAAATATAACTGACTAGCCACACAATTCTATTCCAGGTATAGTATCTGCAGTTTTCTCAGAACTTTTTTATAGTCCTATACCTTCCGTTTTTCCTTCAAATTTGGAGGCGTTTTTAAACAAAATCTACTCATTGTCCTAGTTATCTAGGCATCTAGCTCCATGATTCCAGGTAGAAATTAGTCATAGAATCGGCACGGAATAAATTATCGTATAGATTTCTTAGAGTACTACCTCATCTTGATTGCTCTAAATTTGAGGGCGTTTCTGAAAGAAAAAACAATTGAATAGTTCCATAATATTCCAGGTAGAAATTGGTCATACGATCTGCAGTTTTCTTGAAATTGTTCCTTAGTTTGCTCTAAATTAGAGGCGTTATAAACAAAAATCCAATCCAGTTCTATAATTCCAGCTAGGAATTCGTCATAATATCTGCAGTTTTCTTGAAATTATTTTATAGTCCTACCTTCCCTTCATTGATCCAAATTTGAGGGCGTTTAAACAAAAATCAAATTGTCTAGTCCCATAATTCAAAACAGGAATTAGTCATATATGAGCACAAAATAAGTTTTGTATAGATTTCTTAGAGTCCTATCTCACCTTAATTGCTCCAAATTTAAGGGCGTTCCCCTTGGGCGTAAGAGGAAGTAAAACAGTCCAATTCTCACCTGAAAAACAAGGACCAATCATTACACAATTACAATTCACAAACCAGTATAGCACAGTGATACCTGGGCTATCATATACGCTTACAATTCACAAAACACTTCAATTACAGTACAACACAGTAATACATGCCTGTACAATTCACAGTAATACCGGTACAATTACAGTAAACGGAAGTCGGAATTATCCGCGCAACATTAATCAAATTACCCGATTATAAGACAGGAAAAAATTCACTTGAACTTCTTGACCACTGCCAAGGTTAACTAGATAAATTATAAGGTCCACCACCAAACTAAAGTGGTCCAATGTCATAAAGTGTGATAGAATTCATATCAAACTGACAGAATTTCTTATAAATTACATCAATTTGAACTAGTTTTCATATAGTTGACCGAGCGAAGTGAGGTCTAAGATTCAATTCAGCGGTTTGGCGTTTCTCTTAATGTTTGAATGTTTAAATGTTTATATGTTTTTATGTTGCGTATTTACAGCGAAACGCGGTAATATATTTTCATGAAATTTGACAGGTATGTTCCTTTTTAAATTGCGCGTCGAAATATATACAAGGTTTTTGGAAATTTTGCATTTCAAGGATAATATAAAAGATTTGAATGTTTAAATGTTTATATGTTTTTATGTTGCGTATTTACAGCGAAACGCGGTAATATATTTTCATGAAATTTGACAGGTATGTTCCTTTTTAAATTGCGCGTCGAAATATATACAAGGTTTTTGGAAATTTTGCATTTAAGGATAATATAAAAGAAAAAGGAGCCTCCTTCACACGCCAATATTACCGTAAAAATCAGACTATAGAATTATTCATCATAAATCAGCTGTCTAGTGGACTATAATACTACCCGTTCAAAAACATCATCTTGAAAATAATTATTGTATCTTTCCATCAACGTTGTAACAGTTGCAGCCAGACCTGATAATAGCGCTCTTACTCACATTCCGGGACGACGTCACGGTACGATAGGACAAAGCTCTATATTTATTTAGGATTTTTTCTAGAAATTTTTAATGATAAATTATTTATTATTTTTTGAGAAAACAATAACAGGTCAATGTAACTTACTGAGCGCGAGGTCTACTGTTCACAGAACTACTAGTTAAATTTCAAGTAGTTATGTAGTCAATTTGTTTTTGGTTCCTTTAGTTAGGTCCACGTTATAATGGCAGTGTTTGATTAGCAATGGTATTGCTATCCATGTCTATCATTAACAATGTAGAACTGATAATTGATTAACAAAATATTTCATCTTAATTATGAAAATTCATTATGGAATAATTGAAAAATAGAATTTCTCTTTTAATAAAATATAATAGATTACTTTAAACGAGAATGAACAGTTGATATTACATCAATAAACCTGTATCAGCTACCGTCTATAGAAGGCATTTAAAGACAGAGGATCGGCAACGTTGTTTTCCTATCTTTCTCCACTGCCATTATAACGTGGACCTCACTATAGTATCAAATTGCAATTGGAATAGTGTAGAACAGGTTTGAATTTATGTGATTTATTCTTGTTTTTTTAAGTTACACTCCAGTGATTTCTAATGGTAATTCAAGTAAGGAGTTGTCTTATTTTGGGACTTGTTGAGTAATAATCTTGTACTAGCACGTCCTTTGGATTTGACAAGACTTGTATAGTAGGATTTAGAAGTTGATCACAAGTAGTTGATCTGAAACCTGAGCTTTTTGACCTATATCACACTTTTTTGTGAAGGTTTTTAGTTTAGTTCCATAGATTTTGTATCGGAAGTTATAGTTTGTGATTAAAATTTGAATGTTTTTTCTCATAAATAATAACTATGAACATTTCTACAAGATAATAATAATACTTGAGGTGATGCCCACATAATCTTTCAGACTTGTGCGTGAGTAATGAGTGAGAGGGGTGATGATTAGAGATGACGACTACTTCTTAGGTGGACGGGACCGACGACTTATCGTCTCCTCCGAAAAACGGGATGATTTGTTAATGAGTATAATAATTATAGATCTATTATGGTGAAATCCATGCTATGATGGCAGTGAAGAAAAATAAGAGGAAAGTGTTGCCGATTCTCTGCCTTGCCACTGCCTTGAATGGTGCACAAAGGAAACCGGTATTTCTGATGTATCATTGACTGTTCATTCCTGTTCAAAATAATCAATTTTATTTCATCCGTCAAGAATATATTTTTAACAGTTGAGATGTTAGAGTTTGCTTAATTAATTATATTACTATATAAATGAAAACGATCTGGAAACAATACGAAGCTAGAAAAGGATAGCGAAATCTGCTTTGTCGAATGATAGACACGGATAGCAACACCAATGTTAATCAAATACTGCCATTATAACGAGGACCTCACTATATACGTTGTTACTCTTCAAAGTTCTCAAATTATAAACATGTCCATTGTGTGAATCAATGACTATTGTTTGGGGCAATAGGGCCACAATAACAGAAGGTCACAATAGATATTGTTAGAAGTTTGAGTCACCCAATCAATTCAACCATTGATTGATCATTGATGATTGATTGCGTTCATTTATATATTGATTGTGCCCATTGATTGGTTCGGTAGACTAATTTTCTGCACTCTTATTGCAGTGTTTTTCAATCAGTGATGAATCAAGATGTTTTTCTCAATAGGGGCTCCTCATTTTGTACGGTTGCACAAATGCCGGTTAAATTTTGATCCTCATTAATTTCAGGAGAACCAATCAGAGAAGCCTCCCTCAGATTCTAATAAGATTTTTGATCGTCAATCCATCATTTAATTAAGCTCTTCAGTGAGGTCCACGTTATAATGGCAATGAAGAAAGATAGGAGAACAACGTTGCTATCCTCTGTCTTGTCAATGCCTTCTATAGACGGTAGCTGATACAGGTTTATTGATGTAATATTAACAGTTCATTCTCGTTTGAAATAATCAATTATATTTTCTATAATTATATTAATCTATTATGCAAGAAATTATATTTTTCAATCATTTCATAATTAAGATGTAATATGTTATTATGCGATTATTAATTCTACATTGTTAAAAGACGATCTAGCCACAGAGCAAGGCGAGAAAGAGATAGTGTTATCCGCTTTGTTGAATGATAGACAAGGATGAACAGTACCATTGCTAAACAAACACCGCCATTATAACGTGGACCTCACTATATAGTGGGATACACTTAGAACAGCGTTGTCGATTTTCTACCTTGCCACTGCCTTCTATATAGAGGTTAGCTTAAATCGATATATCATATTATTATCAACTGTTCATCCTTGTTTGAAATAATTAAATTATAACCTCTTCCTCAAGGCAATATATTTTTCAATGATTCAACAATACATTTTAATGATGATTGTAATTGAATATTCTGTTATTATATTCCTTGATTGGTCAAAAACGATCTGGCAACGAAGCGGAGCTAGCAAAGGATAGCACCATCTGCTTTGTCGAATGATAGACAAGGATAGCAACACCAATGTTGATCAAATACTGCCATTATAACGTGAACTTCACTATATACTGTAGTTCAGTGATCCTAGACCTCCCAACACACAAAGGAGATATTTTTAAACTAAATAATAATCAGTTTCAGGCCCCTTTGCGTGTGTAGTTAAGTAAGAATGTTGGATATTACGATGTGTGGTAATTATTAATACAGAAACGCACAATTTCTCATGATCACGCTACCCTCTCTCTTTCACTCTCTCTCAGTCTCTCTTCTTTCAAATCTTTCTCACTCACTTATCTATTCTCTTCTGTCTCTTTTCCTCTTCATCTCTCAATATTTCTCCATCTCTTTCCACCTACAAATAATTTCGTTACACGCATTTTTCTTGTGTTGTTTTAACGTTTTTCTTGAGCATTTCAACATGTGTACCAAATGCTGTTGATGTGTGTATGGATTAGTCCTATTGCAAAACATAATGTATGTTACAATTCGGTTGAAATCGCTGTAAAACGCAAAGGAAGCTGACTTACTTACGAAATTGAATTAGTTATCACAATACAGAGAAAAATTATATTTGACTCCTGCAAACAATGTAAGCTGAATAATGTTCATAAAATAGTATTATAGTACCTTTTCTTTGAAATAATATTATATACTTTTTTTGTGTAGTTGAGAAGTTGATATTGTGGTAATTATTCATATTAAATGAAAAAGACCAAGAAATTGTCAAAAAACATAGATTTATTGATACTTAGAAATACCAGTATCGTCAACATTTTGTTTATCAGAGATTGACAATGGTGTAATAACCAAAGTATCAATAAATCTGTGGTTTTTTGACTATCTCTTAAAATGCTTTAAAGTGTTTTCTTTTTGACAATTTCCCAATTGAATGCTGTAAGTCAGCCAGGGAAACAAATAATTTTTGTATAGTAGCACTCATCGAATTTTCATCTAGCTGTTTACCATGCTGTCAATATTTGCAGTAGCAGAAGTTATCGGGGTGATTTACAGTATTTAGTTGGGATTTTCGTTTAATAATAATATTCATTGTCCGAGCGAAGTGAGGTCTAAGATTCAAGTCGACGGTTTGGCATTTCTCTTAATGTTATGTTTATATGTTTTTATGTTGCGCATTTACGGCGAAACGCGGTAATAGATTTTCATGAAATTTGACAGGTATGTTCCTTTTTAAATTGCGCGTCGACGTATATACAAGGTTTTTGGAAATTTTGCATTCAAGGATAATATAAAGGAAAAAGGAGCCTCCTTCATACGCAAATTACCGTAAAAATCAGACTATAGAATTATCATCATAAATCAGCTGTTTAGTGGAGTATAATACTACCCGTTCAAAAACATCGAACATCTTGAAAATTTATCTTTCCATCAACGTTAGTAGACAGTTGACTATAATACTACCCGTTCAAAAACATCAAACATCTTGAAAATTGTATCTTTCCATCAACGTTGTAGACAGTTGCAGCCAGACCTGATAACAGCGCTCACACTCACATTCCGGGACGACACGTCACGGTACGATAGGACAGAAAGCTCTATATTTATTAGGGTCGGATTTTTTCTGACTTTTAAATTGATAAAATATTTATTAATTTTTGAGAAAACATAACAGGTCAATGTAACTTACTGAGCGCGAGGCCAACTGTTCACAGAACTACTAGTTAATCAGCATTTGAACAAATGCAATTTCCAATTTATTTCCATCTGTAGACATAATAATTATTACTGCTATATGATTCATAATATATTTGTGTATTGTTGCATTCTGTCTATTTGTACTGAAACTTCTGGCAAATAAATTTGATTTGAATAGAAATGAAATTTGAGTTGGTTGAAGTATCGTAATTCAAGGGACTAAACTATTTTCATTCAGGATATAATATCATCAGAACGGTTCTTGAAAGAACTTATGAACACAAAGAGAACTGATTTAGAGTTCATGAGATAAAAACATGTTTTTCTAAAGACAGCTGTGATTCTGTCATCCCAGTATAATCTGATCTGATTATAATAGTTGATTCTTGTTTATATTGATAAACTCTATATTAATTCTTTCATTCTTTTTTGGTTATTATTAAAAATGATAGGGAGAGAAAAATAAGGTAACCTTGTGCTATTCCTCTCCCATATTTAGATAAGGTTACACAAATCAAATACTCTAGCGGTTCATTGTATTTCAAATGAACTGATCTTTTACGTCTCACACTGTCGACCAATCACGAGCGAGTATACTACCACTCATCACCTGCTCAGTACAAGGCCCCGCCCACAACAAACTCTCATTGGCTGACGCCTTTACGTCATTTTCTCCTGAGAAGAACTCATGCTGCTACTGAAGTAGAATTCATAACAAAATGACAGCATTATCTTGAATAATTTGAATGTTTCTCATTCATTAAACACTGACAGCTATCTTCTTCTGCTCTTTGTTTCAATCGAACAGTTGTCAGGATTAATTCTGAATGAAATGAATGATTTTCATTAAACAAACGCTGCGAGAATTTGAATAATGATGTCACAAACCAGAGGTCCACGTTATAATGACAGAGGAGAACATGTTGCTGATTCTCCGCCTTGCCATTACCTTCCATAGAGGATGACTAATACCGGTATATCTGATGTAATATAACCGTTCATTCTTGTTTCAAATAATCAAATTATATCCGATTTGTCAAGAGAATATAAATCTTTTAGTCATTTTATAACACATTTTCATAATTGAGATTAAATATATTCTGAATTATCTATACTTCTACATTGTCAATACACGTTCTGGAAACGTTGCGGAAGAGGATAGCGCTATCTGCTTTGTTGTATGATAGACAAGGATAGCAACACCAATGTTGATCAGATACTGCCATTATAACGTGGACCTTACTATAGTTGTTACAACGAGACCAGTCTGCAATAGCATAAAGGTTGTCCACTCTAAAGTGAGGAGTGACGCCCACATTATGACAGTATTTGATTAACATTGGTGTTGCTATCCTTGTCTATCATTCGACAATGCAGATAGCTCTATCCTTTTTCACCTCTGTAACGTTACCATCTTTTGAACAATATAGAAATGGAAACAAAATATCATATCTCAATCAAGAAATTTTATTATGAAATCATTCAAAAAATACTTTTCTGACGAATAAAATATAGTTTATTATTCCAAACAAGAATGGACAATTAATATTACAACAGATATACCGGTATCAGCTATCCTCTACACAAGGCAGAGAATCGGCAACTTTGTTCATCTATTTTTCTCCACTGCCATTATAACGTGGACCTCGCTATAGTTGTAAGAACAAGACCAGACTGCAAGAGCATAAGGCAGACAGTCAAGAGGTTGACCACTCCAAGCCAAGGACGACTGGCTAAACCCGTTACAGGAGAGAGTGAGAGAGAAAGAAAGACAAATACAGAGGAAGCTAGGAGATAGAGAGAGAAAGAAGACACAGGAAGAAGCGGATAAGGTTCAGTGAGAGTGTGAGAAAGCTGCAAGAAAGAGTGTATTATATAGATGTAAAATAGATGGGATAAGAGTAACTGAAAGTTGAGATAAGAATGGATTTCTTCTTTGATATATAATCCAGGAGAGAGACAGTTTTGGGATATGCCTGTTGTTACCCCCAATCATTTATTAGTTTGAAGATATTTATTTATTCACATTTCATAATACACTAATCATATTACAAGATCAAAAAAGAACCAACAGGTCTATCCCAAAACTGGTCCCTTTCCAAATTTTGATAGAAGTGTGTCCAAAAAGTAGCTTATGTTACTTCGTGTCTTATTTGGCAGAAATTAAATATGAAAAGATGAAGAATCTAACTCGATATAGAGATGCTCAATAAGTAAGATAATGATTTTTTGCTATATTTATTCTTTATTGATTCATACAATAAGTACATAATCAAAATGATAGGGAGAGATAAAATAAGGTAACCTTGTGCTATTCCTCTCCCAAATTTAGATAAGGTTACACATAGTCCAAAATAGTCAAGTCTTGTAGTTGTATTATAAATCATATTATGATTTGTAATTGTATTGTATTGTATTGATAAATATCGAATGCAAATTGAAGAACGATGAGAATCCCCTATAAAATCATGGGTTTGTCAAGTATTTTAATTATGCATTTTGCATGAAAGATGGTAATTTTGAGCTCATTCTGAAATATTTCTGAGCCATGACCATATGACAGCCACAAGTTGACCTAAAAGAAAAGGAGGATGCACCCCTCACGAGAGAGAGAGAGAGTGAGAAAGAGAAAGAGAGAGTGTTTGAGAGAGAGATAATAAACTCTGCATTACCTTCCAACCATTCCACTATCCACAAGTCAACAAAAGATGATCCACCCCCTCTTGAGAGAGAGATAGAGGGAGAGGATAAGAGAACTTTTTTGTGTGTGTACGTGAGAGAGAGTGAGTATTAGAGAGGGAATGTTGATACGCTTCGTATAACTTGCACAGAACCAGACATCCAGCCAAACTTTAACTTGTTTACCTTTTCGCTTGAAAAGCATTCGTCGTGAACGTGGGAAAGGAAACTAACGATTATGAGTAAAGAAACATATAAAGTCACCAGACACAAATAGAGGAAGAGAGACTGAGTGAAGGGGAAAGACGGTGATATGTTGTGTGAAAGATATTGGGCAGGCTTTTCTTGAAAGTAGTTGTTTGAAAATAGTAAAACTCAGAAGGATAAGGATGTGCAAATTAGTTAAAAGATGAGAAGAAGTAGAAGGGGAAGAAGGAAGAGGAGGAGGAGGAGGAGGAGAAAGGTGGGAAGCTGGAGGAGATGAAGAGGAAGAATGAGCAGTCAATGGAGGAGAAGAAACACGCAATGATTAAGGAAGACAGGAGTTGAAGAAAAGTAGAATAAGATGATAACGATTCTGATCAGGAAAATGAGATGAAGAAGATAAAGAAAAAATGTGAAGCAGAAGAAGAAAAAGTAGAAGAAGAAGAAGAAAAATATAGGAGAAGGAGAGGAAGTAAAAGACAGGAGGAGAAGAAGAAGAAGAAGAAGAAGAAGAAGAAGAAGAGAAGAAGAAGAAGAAGAAGACAGGAGAAAAAGAAGAAGAAGAAGAAAAAGGCAGGTGAAGGAGAGGAAGAAAAAGACAGAAGGAGAAGAAGAGAAGAAGAGAAGAAGAAGAAGAAGAAGAAGAAGAAGACAGGAGAAAAAGAAGAAGAAGAAGAAAAAGGCAGGTGAAGGAGAGGAAGAAAAGACAGAAGAAGAAGAAGAAGACAAAGGCAGGTGAAGGAGAGGAAGAAAAGACAGAAGGAGAGAAGAAGAAGAAGAAGAAGAAGAAGAAGAAGAAGACAGGAGAAAAAGAAGAAGAAGAAGAAAAAGGCAGGTGAAGGAGAGGAAGAAAAAGACAGAAGGAGGAGAAGAAGAAGAAGAAGAAGAAGAAGAAGAGAAGAGAAGAAGAAGACAGGAGAAAAAGAAGAAGAAGAAGAAAAAGGCAGTGAAGGAGAGGAAGAAAAAGACAGAAGAAGAAGAAGATGAAGAAGAAGAAGAAGATGAAGAAGAAGAAGAAGAAGACAGGAGAAAAAGAAGAAGAAGAAAAAGGCAGGTGAAGGAGAGGAAGAAAAAGACAGAAGGGAAGAAGAAGAAGAAGAAGAAGAAGAAGAAGAAGAAGAAGAAGAAGAAGAAGAAGAAGAATAAGGAGAATAAGGAGAAGAAGGAAAAGAAGAAGAAGAAGAAGAAGATCATGAACAAGATCCAGATAAAGAAAATCATCAATAGGTATTTCTTGTCTAGTAGATCTACAACTCATAACTGTATACATTCACTATGAGTTTCATTCAAGGCTTCCTTCCATTAATTCTGAGTGCCAGTTGCACAGAAGCCGGTTAAATTTTAATGGTGATTAATTTCACAAGAATCAATGTCAATCAGAGAAGCCTTCTTTTCGAAAAAGTCAATGGCTGATTGGTTCTCGTTGAATTAAACACGATTAAAATGTAACCGGCTTTCGTGCAACCGGGCCTGAATATTTAATATGAAATACTGTAATATTTTTCAATGACGAAACTTTTCATTCTTTTCCTTTGCTTTGTTTATGTCACAGACAGGTTGAGGATGAGCAAAAAGGTGTTGAAATAGGAAACGGAAGAGGGTGCCATTAATTTCATTCATTTTCATTCATTATAAGTCTTGTCCTCTCCAGCCGTTCATTTTTCTACACTAATATTCACTGGCAGCATTATTTTGATGGGAGCACTGATGTAATCTACTAGGAATACTGACTATTTAAAGTAAATCTCACTATATAGTGAGGTCCACGTTATAATGACAGTATTTGGTTAACATTGGTGTTGCTATCCTTGTCTATCATTCGACAAAGCAGATAGTGCTATCCTTTACTACCTCCACATCGTTAGTAACAATATAGGAATGTAATTAATTAACAAAGTGTTCAGTCTCAATCATGCAAATGCATTATTGAATAATTGAAAATTATATACATATTATAACAGACTATCAATATCTCAATTATGAAAATATCATTTGTTTCCACATGCAACGGTGAAGTTTGGACCTACAGTTGTTCATTGTCAGAAAAGGGTATCTGAGGGAGAAAGGAAGAGCTGGGAAAAGAGAGAGAGAAAGTGTGAGTGAGCTAGGGAGAGAAACATAGAGGATACCCATCAGCACTTGATCGTTAATAAATAAAAGAGAGAAGGGGTGAGAGAGATGAAGGAAAGAGCTGAGACAGGAGAGAATAGAGATAGGTGTCAAGAAAGAGAGAAATAAAATACACTGAGAGAAATGAGAGTGATATTGCAACTTACAGTAAAAGCCAAAGACTGGATTTGCTTTCAGAAATGCAACTACTCAAGGCTGTTTGAAATGAAAAGGAAAGAGGATAAAAACACCTTTTCATAGATAAAGAGCGTGAATAACTGCGTGAAAAGGTTGGAGAGAGATAGAAGACTTGCACATATAGTAATATACCATGAAGAAAGTAATACATAGTAATATGTATAATATATTATGCTGGCATAATGTTGCTTTAGTTAGAGGTATACTACTCAGAGCTAAAGCATAGATGCAGCGTTAATTCACATTGTATTAGATTACATTACATGAATTACTTTAAATATCACCGATGTATGCAGCAGTATCATTGTATGATATAAAATATGATGCAACCTATATATTGACCAGCAGGTAACCCGTGCTTCGCAAGGGTCTAATTAAGAGCTTGAGAAACTGAAAAACTTGAGGTACTACAATCTTGAAGAATTGAGATTTCTTTTCGGTTTCAATCTAATTAAATTCTAAATTTTGGTTTGTACATTCCTGGACTCGAAATTGATTGAAAGTGAAGCAACATAACCTTCCTCTTATACTACTACTATCAAAATTCGGAAAGGGAACAGTTTTGGGCTAGGCCTGTTGGTCCTTTTCTATCATGTTTTTGATTTGTGCAATGGTTAATCTGAATGAATAAATATATTCGAATGAATTTAAAATAGGCCTATAACCATCCTCGGTAAATTGAGAATGTATATGCAAAATTTCAAGTTGATCAGTTGAGTAGTTGAAACGTGATGATGCGTCATTCGTGAATTTCCTATCCCGTACGTGTATAAGCCAGTTCTTTCCTTTATTTATTATGAATGAGAACGACATGATATTGTAAAACCACCAATCTATTTAAACAATTTGAGATGATAGTTTCAGTTGCTACACCATTATCAATCTCTAGTAGACTGGAAGCTTTTTCTTGAGTTATTTTTGGAAATTTTTAATCAATTGAATAACTTTATCAAAAATTTATATTTTCAGAAAATTTTTGTTTCACTAGATCAATAATAGCATGAAGAATCAATCCTCTAAATCTCATGGATTTATCTCTTACCGAATTTGAAATGTTTTATCCCAAAAATTTTAACTTCAGGCGCTCATATCTCAAAAAGTTATGATCGGAAAAAAAAGTTTTCCTGAGAAAACTTTTTCATTTTGATAGCTTGATGATATACAGAACGAGAAAATTTGAAAAATATTACCAGTAGAAAGTTTATTTTTAGCCTTTGCACAGCCTTAAACAGCAAAATATACGAATATAGTGTGGGTGAAGCCCTACGATTGGTCAATAGCGGTTGACCAATGACGGCTCAGCTACTTGTGTTCACATAAGAATGGAAAGCAGCCTTTTTAACATTAATTATCCACATAAAATGAGAGAAATATCGAGAAGGGTCCTGTGATTTTGAAATTTCACAATACTGTTCTATAATGTGTATATCAGAAAAGAAAAGAAGTAGAAACAACAATTCTATTTTTAGACCACTTTTCAAACTATCCCGTTACTTGAAACGCCCACTTTTATTTACAAAACAAACAGTGACAATAACCACTGAAATTATGCAAGCTAAGCGGAATCATCCTAACCTTCCAACCTAAATCTAATCATCTAGGATTAGGTGACAACATTCAGATGACAACAGACAAATGGATGACAACAAAAGAAGACAAAATTGCAACAATGATGAATTATCATAAACTTTTCATTTCTTTCAATATTTGTATTAAATATTCATTTTTAAATTGTTTCACTTGTATTATGTGTTAAGAGAGCAATTATGGGATATTATCCTTGTGCTCTCATATGTATCTCAAATAAATAAATAAATAATAAATAAATAAATAAATAATAAATAAATAAATAAATAATAAATAAATAATAAATAATAAATAATAAATAAATAAATAAATAAATAAATAAATTATGCTAAAATCAATTTGACGACAGGAGCTGTTTCAATGTCATTGACAAATTTCGGCAAAAGACAAAGCAGTGGAGACCTTCGACATAGCTCTATAGTGAGGTCCACGTTATAATGGCAGTATTCGATTAATATTGGTGTTGCTATCCTTGTCTATCAGTCGACAAAGCAGATAGCGCTATCCTTTTCTACCTCTGCAACGTTGCCAGAACGTGTTTGAAGAATTTGGAAATATAATAATTGACAAAACATCCAATCTAAATTATGGAAATTTATCATTTAATCATTGAAAAATATATTTCCTTGACGCATAAAATATAATTTAGTATTTTAAACAAGAATGATCAGTCAATATTACATCAGATATACCGCTATCCTTTTCCGCAACGTTTCCAGATAGTGTATTGACAATGTAGAAGTATAAATAATTCACAATATATTTAATCTCAGTTAAGAGAATGTATTATTCAATGACTGATAGATATATATTTTCTTGACAAATCGGATATGATTTGATTATTTCAAACAAGAATGAATAGTTATATTACATCAGATAGTCCGGTATCAGCCATCCTCTATAGAAGACATTGGGAATACAGAGAATCAGCAACACTGCTCTCCTATCTTTCTCCACTGCCATTATAACGTGGACCTCACTGGATTACCCAACTACCAACACTCTCCTGTCAGATATACACTTAGAGAGGTCCACGTTATAATGGCAGTGGAGAAAGATAGGAAAACAACGTTGCCGATACTCTGTCTTGTCAATGTCTTCTATAGACGGTAGCTGAAGCAGGTTTATTGGATAATCAATTAATGCGCCATATATTTTATACCATTATATTTTATTAAGCGAGAAATTATATCTGTCAATAATTTCATAATTATTGAACATTCTTGTCTTAAAATGAACAAATTTATTTTATTAAGCAAAAAATTATATTTTTCTATAATTTCATAATGAATATTCATAATTGAAATGAGATATTTTGTTAAAAAAATTATATTTTTCTATAATTTCATAATGATATTCATAATTGAAATGAGATATTTTGTTAACTGATTAATTCTACATTGTTGAAAGACGATCTGGCAACAGAGCGAAGCGAGAAAGAGATAGTGCTATCCGTTTTGTTGAATGATAGACAAGGATAGCAACACCATTGCTAATCAAACAATGCCATTATAACGTGGACCTCACTATAGCTGTCAACATTGATGTTAGTCGAAAGTAACTAATATTTTTTAGGAAATCTCACTTTAAAATTTCAGGACATCATCGACAATTTATCGGAAATTTTCTCTTCTCAAATTAGCCTACTATCTCATTATCCGTCTTCAAATTTAACAGACGTCAGACTAAATTTCCAGCCATCCTCAACTTTCTTTCAGCCTAATCAAAGTGAAATTTTCAAAAATGCACTGCCGCTCCACACAACATAAAAGGACAACTAAATATTAATTATAATAATCGAACAATCCAGTTCTCTGCGCGCATGCGTGATGTTAAACATTAGCATAAATATGTTTATGTCCTCGTGGACTTGATCTCCAATAAAGGCGCTGTGTAGAGACCCTGGCAGCGTTGGTTAAATGTGAAACATTGATATTTTTAATGAGGAATTTCTGTCAGTTTAAAGTGAGCTCCACTGTGATACGTGGGCATCTATCCACTTTTCTATCGGATCATAAAAGTGTTATTAATTGCTTCCAAACTGGATGCTTATAGTCGATCAACTAGATTGAACGAGGAAAATTTCTAGAAATCCTGTAAGAAGAGAATTGGTTGAACAGAAGTTATCAACTTTTCAAGAAAATTTGAGTTGATTACTTACTATAGTGAGGACTACGTTATGATATCAGTGGAAAAAGATAGGAGAACAGCGATGCACGATGTCGATTCTCTGCCTTGCTCCTGCCTAGTGATATCATAACTCAGGGGTCTCCAACCTTTTTTATCTGAAGGCCATATTGTTAATTATTGGGAAGTTTAGAGGGCCAATAACAAGGATGTACGTGGAATTTGACTTGAGGGGACACACACGACGGGGGATTTGAGGGGTGTAAAATTATTATATTTCCATTAAAATAATATGAGGAGTTTAAAGTACGTTTAATTAAAACACAGGAAGAAACAAACCAATTCATTTCATTTTAATACAAAGTCCAATTTATTAAGTGTAAAAAGGTCATAAGAAAACTTGACAATGCATGAATTTACAAAAAGTTACCAAACTAAAAGAGAATACTTATTTTTGATGAGAAGATTGCATTTGTTTTCCACTTAAAATGTCCGCCCATTTAGGATCAAACTTTGTGGTTCCGATCATTAAAATTGATTACAAAATGTTCATCTGAAAAAGAAGCTCTGTATTTGGATTTAATAAACATCATTTTTGAAAATGTCTGCTCACACTTATAGGTAGATCCAAAAAACTGCTTGTTTACAGCTAATTTTACACTAATTAAGAAATTTATTTACTTATTTGCATACAAAATAATACAAATTACATACAAATGGAGTGGCTAGTAAGAGAAGAGTACTGAACTCACATTAATTTGTTGTCAAAAATGTGAATAAATAATATTTTTAAAAATCTGTTGCTATAACTCTCGGCGGGCCGAAAAAAATCCATCCGCGGGCCGGATTTGGCCCGCGGGCCGTAGCTTGGAGAGCCCTGCATAACTGATGCCCCTCCTAACTGATGTGATATCAACAGTTCATTCTTGTCAAGAATAATGAATTATTTGATTGAATATCATTTTTTTAAAGTTTTCTCAATTGAGATTGAATATTTTGTTAATAATTTATATTTCTACATTGTTAAAGAGCGATCTGGCATACGATTACGGATCTAGGAAAGGATATCGCTATCCGCTTTGTCGTCGAATGATAGACAAAGATAGCAACACCAATGTTGATCAAATACTGCCATTATAACGTGGACCTCACTACAGCAATTTAACGAAGGAAAAATGAGGCAATGATAATTTCTTCTGGGATATCATCATTTAGTCAATGCCGAAAGACATCTGGAAAGAGGAGCGATTGAGTAACGGATTTTGTTGAAGAAGAGAAGGAATTATGGAGGATAGAGAGAGAGAGAGAGTGAGTGAGAGAGAGAGACTGACAGAGAAGGATTATTGGATTACTGCCTTTTCTTTACTTGAGAGTGAGAGGAAGTGAGTTACTAAGAGTGGTTGAGGAAGAGTGAGAGAGAGAGAAAAGTAATGATGATGTGGTTGTAAGACCCAGGTTACTCTCATTTTTGTAGGTGCAATTATTTCAAGTTTTTGTGCACTAAATCCCCAGTTTGTGTAATAAGTACTCGGCTTATTGTCACGAGTTCTCGATAGTTTTGACTGAAATATGCAATGACTTTGACTGAGTCATATTTTAGCTGGAGAACGAACAATAAACAAGATTTCAACTTCAACAATAAGTAAATTTATGTTAAAAAATCTGGTGTGGCGCACTCACACAACTTTCCTTGCCGTCAAAAAAAATTGATCACCTGAAGCTAGTGTTCACGCGCATCTCAAGTCTACTAAAGTGAAAAAGTAAATTCGTATGGCTTTTGTTGGTGGGGAGTCCCTTGCGGGAAGGTCCCACCGCCTGAAAATATAATTTAAGCCGTCAATGGGCCTTACGACTGTCATACTTCAGCCGGGACCGACAGTTTAACGTGCCCATCCGATAACACTATTCAAAAATCTGAGCCAGCTGGTGACAGGACAATAACTCTGGAGACACAGGAGGTCCACTATCTCTTCATAATGAATGATTTAATAGAATCAACAATCATTACAATCACATTTTCTCGAATTTCGAGCTTATTTTCAATTCTAGATGAAAATGTTACAAAACAATAATTGTAGAAATTTTCATGCTCAATCTTTTCCACTTGAAAGTTTTTGTTTAGATTGTACCTGAAGCCTGATAATTGAGAATCTAAAATCAAACTTTACATAGATGTGGTAGAGCTCCTGTAAATTGGACTCAGGGGACCTTGAAACGCATAGAAATTTAGAAATTGGGGTACCTTAATTTTTTTTCGGAAAGCAATACTTCCCTTACTTATGGTAATAGGGCAAGGAAAGTAAAAATACATAGAAATATATTGAACTAGCCGTCAGGCTCGCTTCGCTCGCCATATCCGTCTAGCAAGGGGGCTCCGCTCCCTGGACCCCCAGCTGGATCGTCCAAGAATGGGATCAGCAGGCTCGCTTCGCTCGCCTGCATTTTTATCATATGTTAGGACAATCCAGTCGGGGGTCCAGACTAAACGGATATGGCGAGCGAAGCGAGCCTGACTGCTAGTAATATAATATTCCCAGGATTGAAGTAGCAGTGCCCAATCAATATTTTTTCGCGATAAATGCATTTAAATCTTCAACTTGGTGCCAACCTAACAAAGACAACTCAACTTAATGCCAACCTGACAAAATTATTAATTTAGTTGCCAGTTAACAACTGTTTCAAAGAGGTACTCTATCTAGATTATAGTTCTATAGTAACATATGATATGGAAATTTCAATTATAATTGAGAGATTGGAAGAAGAAGAATATACATGCTAAAAGACGAACTTTAAACCCTTAAAAACAACCCTTAGAGTTAAAATATTGCCAAAAGATTTCTTAGTGCGCCTCTAAAGGGCCAACTGAACATACCTACCAAATTTGAACGTTTTTGGTCCGGTAGATTTTTAGTTATGCGAGTGAGTGAGTGAGTGAGTGAGTGAGTGAGTCAGTGAGTGTGTGCCATTTCGCTTTTATATATATATATATATATATATATATATATAATATATAGAAAAACAAATAGTTAAAAACAACATACTATATTGTATAATATAATGTCCAGTGGTATATTAAGTATCACATTTTATCGTTATGAATATTGAGAATGCCGATTGTATGAAGTTAATCTCACTATAGTAATAGAGTATCATGACAAGATAGTGACAAATATATATCATGTTGTCGAGAAGTTTGGACAAAGAAATGGAAAGTATATTCTTCTTCTTCGCCTTCTTCTTCTTCTTCTTCTTCTTCTTCTTCTTCTTCTACTACTACTCCTTCTTCCTTTCAGGGTTTGGGTAGGCCCAACTCTGCATGTTCTTTTGAAAAAAGTCTGACGCCCCAAAACTCAGTGGGACGGTCATCTTCAGTTCACGGGTGGTGATTTTCGAAAAAAAGGGAACAGGTTCAAAAGGCAGAACAAAGAAACTGCCCACCAAAAAAAATGTGTTGAAAGACGGTGGACCTGCAGGAGAAATAAAGAGAGTGAGAGAGTATATGTATCCCTGCATAACATAGCATGATTGAGGGTCAGGACTTGCAGAAGAAATAAAGTTTGAGAGAGAAAGAGAGAGAGTGAGAGAGAGAGAGAAATAGTGAGGGTGTTGAAAGTCCAAGGGACCAAGGAAAGAAATAAAGGAAGAGAGAGAGAGAGAATATGTGAGTAAGGAAAAGAGAGAGATTGATAGAGAGTGTTTAAGGGTGTAAGAGTGATAGTCAAAGAGAGAGGTGTTGAGAGAGAGAGAGAGAGTAAGACTGAGTGAGGAAGAGAGAGAGAGTGAGAGTAAGAGTGAGTGAGGAAGAGAGAGAGAGAGAGACAGAGTGAGAGTGACAGGAAGAAGGGTGTAAGAGTGAGTCAAAGAAAGAGGTATGACAGAGAGAGAGGGTGAGTGAAGAGAGAGAGTGAGAGAGGGGATTTGGCGTCTGCTCCAGTCTCAAGGTCAATGAAAGCAAAATCGCTAGAAGTCAGTCGGCTGGAAACTGGAAAAATTGGCAGTCTACTGGAGCTGGAGAGGCAGGTGAAGGAGAGAGTGAGAGAGGAATATAGAGAGTGTGTGATAGAATGAAGGAGAGGAAAAATATAAAACGAGATCAAGAAAAATTGAGAGTGAAGACGGGTTATTCGTGTTGAAAAAGTAGAAGTATTTTCACTTTTTTTAGCTCGTGACTGTAATAATTTAGAGGATTCAGTTGGTCATCTGCTTCATAACTTCCTTATCACTTATTTGTTTCTTTCACCTGCTTGTGAGTAGTAGTATTAATAATAAAAAATCTGGTGTGGTACACTCACACAACTTTCCTTGCTCATTGATCTCATTCTTAAACGAGGATAATCGAGGGATACATTATGCCGATTGGCAGCTAAATAACTACGATTATACTATTGTTGATAATTCAGAGTACATTTACCTTTGTTTGAATTATGAAACTTGAGGATTTTTTAAAAGTTGACAAAACTGCTTTTCTACAAATAAAATATCGACGTGTGTTCTTTTGAATAAACTGCTCTACCCACCTACCTCAAGCACGAGAAGGAGGTTACAAAGTAAATTTTCAAGGATGGGGTGGACCCCTGTTAGTTTCTCAGAGAGGAGACTAATGCTAGTTAATAGAGCTGATATATAACTATACAGGGTATGAATTTGAAAAAAATCGGTCAAGTCATTTTTGAGAAAATCGTGAAAAACATGGTTTTTTAGTGATTATCCGCCATTTTTCTCAAGAATATTACGGAGCTCCTGCAATTTTCCCAGAAATGAGACTCATGTCAGTTGATAGAGCTTATAAATAGCTATCTAGGGTATAGATTTGTTGAAAATCGTTAGAGCCGTTTTCGAGAAAACCGTGAAAAACATGGTTTTTTAGTAATTATCCACCATTTTTGAATTGAATTTTATTGAATTTCTTATTGTCGGATACTCATGGTATAAGGACCTTAAGTTTAAAATTTCAAGTCCTTCGGTTAATTAGGAATAGTGTTATCGTGTTCACAGACACACACACCCACACACACACACACACACACACACTGACAAACACCCAAAAATCATGTTTTTGGACTCAGGGGACCTTGAAACGTATAGAAAACTTAAAATTAGGGTACCTTAAATTTTTTTGGAAAGCAATACTTTCCTTACCTATGGTAATAGGGCAAGGAAAGTAAAAAGCTTGTGGATGAATATTGAAATGTATATTGAATTTTGACGTACTATAGTGAGGTTCCACGTTATAATGGCAGTGGAGAAAGATACGAGGCACAACGTTGCCGTTCCTCTGTATTGTCAATGCCCTCTATAGACGGTAGTTGATACCGGTTCATTGATGTAATATCAACTGTTCATTCTCGTTTAAAATGTCAATTATATTCTATTAAGCAAAGAATTATATTTTTCAATAATTTCATAATGAATTTTCACAATTAAGATGAAATATTTTGTAAATTTATTATCAATTCTACATTGTTAAAAGACGATCTGGGAACAGAGCAAAGCGAGAACGAGATAGCGCTATCCGCTTTGTTGAATGATAGACAAGGATAGAAATACCATTGCTAATCAAACACTGCCATTATAACGAGGTCCTCACTATAGGATTGTATATAATTGTTTATAAGGATTAGTTTTGTGTTCCAAAGAATACCAAATGTATTACGATTTTATTAGCGGACAAAGCATGGTGAAAAGTGTTACGCAAGTACGGTATCCGAAAGGAAAGCGAACGCTCGGAAAATTTCGATTATGACAGGAAAATTGTCGGTTATTGTGTTTGTCGTCACGCTGTGCAATTTGATTAAAGCGTCGGCCGTTATCAAACAATTTATAGGCAGCGATTGACACAGCTTTGAAGCAATTAAATTGCTAAGGAATTTCAGGATGTTGAATTTAGGATCTCCTCAATTTCAACAGGATATGGACTGAAAAGATCTCAACGAAGACTCTTGAAACAGATGGAAATCAAGCATTCATTTCAGCATCTATTATTATTTATTCATTTGTACAATAAGAACATTTTCGAATCGATAGGGAGAGGAAGAATAAGGTAACCTTGTGCAATTCCTCTCCCAAATTTAGATAACACATAGTCCGAAATAGGTTAATTTGATTTGGATTCTCGTTTTATAATAATTATTGACTTTTGAAACGTTTTTTACTTGAAAGTCTATGAAAATTATGGAAAAGCTTTAAATTCCAAGGAAAACTTGGTTGAAATGAGCCTTCAAAAGTTGCAATAATGGTGATATCTTCAGATACTGTTTTTTATGAGATATAGCAATATTTATCCATAATGAAAAACTGGAATATTATCTAAAAATATCACGATTTTGAATTCGTGGATTTCTCAGGCGATTTTCTAGTTATTCATCGTAGTGAGATCTACGTTATTAATTATGCTGAAATGATATAACGGCATAGTTGCCAATTTTCTGTCTCCATCTCTACTATAGTAGTAGATAGCTGTGATTAAAGTCATTCTGCTATATCTGAATTTTAAAAAAAGCAGTCGTTAGGTCATGTCAGAGGCCCTGAAATTGATCAGCTGCGACCTGAAAACTCTGACACCAGACCTGAGCCAGCCAGGTCACTCGATATTATTATTATTATTATCTGAATATGAAATTAAATGTTGATTCTTTTTAATACTGATCAATCCCATCTTAAATACATTTTATTAGCTGAGAAAATGAATATTCAATTAGCCCTCTTAATTTACTTTTATTTATTTACTATATGTATCAATTACTATAATTCAATTTATAAATCACTTAATTTACTATACTTTATTGGGGAATATACAAATGTTAATCAACATGAACTAAATTGATGTATAATGATTATTGTTTTCTCTTCTTATTGTTTCCAGTATTTGATTGAATAATACATTTTTATAATTATTGAGAGTAAAAATGTTGGTATTTCATTAAATTTATTCATAACATACAAACGATTTGGCGGAGCTAGAAAGGATAGAGCTATTTGCTTCGTCGAATGACAGACAAGGAAAGCAAACCAATGTTAATCAGCTGCTTACCTCATAAAATTAATCTATAATCTCAATATAGTCTAATTTATTGAAATGATGACTTGAATTGATGAGGGATTCAATTAATCTGGAAAAATTGATAGAATTATCTGGTTGAAAACAAATTCCCTGAAACAAAGAAAAATCAAACAGAACTGACTAGTATCCTAATTGAATTTCGAGCAGATAATCTTCCGATTTGTGATTGAGTAATAGTTTAGAAAAAGTGTGGTGAATTGCTTAATTTAATGAACGGCACAAAATCTTAGGAAGAATTAAGAAAAAATGGAACAAGGAGAAGAGAGGTTGAATGGAGGAGAAAGAATAAGGAAACTAAGGAGAAGGATGATGAGGTGGAATAAGGAGAAATTAATTGAGTATACTTTATTTATGTAGATTACAATATATACTGGTTTTTACACTTATAAACAATAGCTTACAATACAGCAGAATTATAGATGAATTTACATAATATAGACTAAGAAAATAATTATTGAACTACATATGATATGAAAAAAGCAATTGGTAATAGCTATAGATAATATTGTTATGCATCTACATAAATTGGCGGAGCTTTGGACATATCAATGAAAATTATGACATATCATATCAAAGAGACACAGAGAGGATGGTGAAGAAGAAGAAGAAGAAGAAGAAGAAGAAGAAGAAGAAGAAGAAGAAGAAGAAGATGAAGAAGGACTGGAAGAAGAAAAAGACAAGAAGAAGAAGATGAAGAAGAAGAAGAAGAAGAAGATCGATTTCTTGACCATGACTTCTTCATTAAATACCAATCAGTGAAGCGCATCTTACTGGATTTCCTCTCGTTTTCACAGAAAAACACCGTAAAATTATTCAATTCTATTGGTAGGTATTTCCTTGAGTGCTATCCATTACAATACGTGGAGGTAATTACAGTATAGTGATTACGTATTTATGAGTATGATCATAGCCTAATCTTTTAATCATAATGCGTGGAGCAATATATGATTAACAAAATTGAATTTTTTATTTTGGTTTAGTGTCTTGGAGTTCTTCTATATATATAAAAGCGAAATGGCACTCACTCACTGACTGACTGACTCACTCACTCGCATAACTAAAAATCTACCGGACCAAAAACGTTCAAATTTGGTAGGTATGTTCAGTTGGCCCTTTAGAGGCGCACTAAGAAATCTTTTGGCAATATTTCAACTCTAAGGGTTGTTTTTAAGGGTTCAAAGTTCGTCTTCCAGCATGTATATTCTTCTTCTCCCAATCTCCTAATTATAATTGAAATTTCCATATCACATGTTACTATAGAACTATAATCTAGATAGAGTACCTCTTCGAAACAGTTGTTAACTGGCAACTAAATTAATAATTTTGTCAGGTTGGCATTAAGTTGAGTTGACTTTGTTAGGTTGGCACCAAGTTGAAGATTTAAATGCATTTATCGCGGAAAAATTGATTGGGCGCAGCTACTTCAATCCTGGGAATATTATATTTCTAGCCGTCAGGCTCGCTTCGCTCGCCATATCCGTTTAGCCAGACGTTTAGTCTGGACCCCCGACTGGATTGTCCTAACATATGATAAAAATGCTCAAATGAAAAATGCAGGCGAGCGAAGCGAGCCTGCTGATCTCATTTTTGGACGATCCAGTCGGGGGTCCAGGGGGCGGAGCCCCCTGGCTAGACGGATATGGCGAGCGAAGCGAGTGTGATAATATATATTGATTATCTTGCACTTTATAAGATTTTCAAACGTAACTATGGTGAGTCCACGGTATAATAGCAGTGGTTGAAGATAGGAGAACTACGTTGCCGATTCTCTGCCTTGCAGACAGCCTGAGATAACGAAAAACTCTTGGAACATTATCACCAAAAATACACAAAACTTTGATGACATTTTAATAGTGCCGATTCTCTGCCTTGCAGACAGCCTTGTATACAGCCTGAGATATCGAAAAACTCTAGGAACATTATGACCAAGAAACACACAAATATGTGATGACATTATAATAGTGCCGATTCTCTGCCTTGCAGACAGCCTTGTATACAGCCTGAGATATCGAAAAACTCTAGGAACATTATGACCAAGAAACACACAAATATGTGATGACATTTTAATAGTTTCTTTACAGTGTAAAAACGGATATCCCAGTCTATTTCCAAGATTATTTATTTTTCCATCAGTATAGTTGTAATCACTCCTGTCAGAATATGTTAAATGGGAAGCTGTAGTATATTTTACATAAGGAATTGTGACAGTATGATTTGAATCTAGCTAATATTCAAAGGTGGGCTAATAGACATCGCGACCTTGGAGAATTCAATTAGAATTAAACTGACCGTATTATCCGGCGTAAATAATATACATCTAATTTAGTTTTAATAGCTGGTGACATCTGGGTATCTTCAATAAACATAGTACATCCTATTGTAATTTCAATGAACTAATTCGTGTTTTATAGGTGTTTTATATCGGTTTCTCATAGTTGTATCATTTCAAATTAGTCGGATGTTTTTCAATTTTCAATGCCATGACTTTTGAAAGCTGCAAGGTGTCGAAAGAATTGTTCATTGTTATGAAATAATGTCGACGCATAATTTGAAATTCAGCATAAATAGTTTACAACTGTGAACATTGGACTGGGAGATTGTTTTATGTAACATTTTTGTGATCAGGCCAAATTTGAAATTTGCTCTTATTTAGATCCATTTATTTAGCTCCAATTAGAGAAGCCTATAGTATAAGATGTATAGTGGAATTGAAATCAGTGGTTGGATTCTGAGAATATTTCTAGTGTAAATTATCATTGAGAAAGAGTATGGAATTAGAATTACAATTTTCTACTGTATAAAGCTGCGTTTACACTAAAGTTATTAACAAAATGTTAATAACTCAATCCTTATAGATTCTATTAGATTGAACATAACTTATCATACACATGATGAACCAGGGGTGCCCATCCCCCAATGGTCCATGTCGCAAAATTCCCCCCCCCCCAAAATTCGGTATCCATTTAGGTACTTAAAAACTGTATATTGAAAAATCTCCCCCATTTTCCCTAGTTTTTTCTAAGAATCCACCCCTAAATTCAGCCTCATGTCGCAACTTGCGACATCAAAACATGCTGTGGCCACCCCTGTGATGAACATATGACTGTGTCTAACAAGTTCCGTTCAATCTAATAGAATCTATAAGGATTATTAAGTTATTAACATATTGTTATTAACTTTGGTGTAAATACAGCTTAAATGATGTATCCAATTGATATTTTCGATCAAAAATCCTCATTATTATTCTGAATAATTAATGTATCCAATCGATAATTTGGATCAAAGTCCCCTATTATTGATTAGCAATTATGATTAATTTACGTAATTAATCCAGTGTGATTGATTAGTGATAAGTTTGTGATATTATAGTGAACTATTAAAACTTCCATGAACAAAAAAATTTGATAGATTTTGTGTGGTACACCCAAGATGACTTAGAACTCGACGATTAATCTAGAGTTCAATAATAAATTGAAGAACGTAGATATGTCAAAACAGAATTAGTTTTCATAGATCAGATCTACAAATATGCCATCATATAGGACGTTTATGTTTCAAATTTCAAGTCGATTTCTTGTTAACTCAAGCCGATTACTGTCGACTACTGTCTATTATTACTGCTTTGTTGGGGAGAGAGTGAAAGAACGACACAGTATGAGAGACTACCAACGTCACATAACTTCACGAGAAATAACTAACGAATCCCGTGTTTCGGATGGACACGTTAAGTCGTCGGTCCCGGCTGCCTAAAAAGCAGTCGTTAGGTCATGTCAGAGGCCCTGAAATTGATCAGTTGCGACCTGAAAGCTCAGACACCAGACCTCAGCCAGCCAGGTCACTCGATATTATTATTATTACGAGAAATAACTAATACTATCGGCTTGACTGGCAGTGGAATTTGCAACATAAACACCCTTTAACATGGGATATCCTCGTATGCTATCTTTCCTCTATGCCTTTAATGAGTGATAATGAGAAAACTTTTCAAGGTAAACACTTGAGATTAAGGTTGAAGATTTTGCGTAGGGATTGTTGTAGGTTGAAGGAAGTACATATATAGCAGATGTCATCAATCAGTGTTGAAGCCTTGCAGTTGTCAGCTAAATGCATTCTAACCGCATCACATTAATTTGCATTCAAAGGATTTATATCCTTCTTATTCAATTATTAAGACAATGTACCATAATTACACTGTGATTACACTCATCTACCATAGTGAGGTCCACGTTATAATGGCATTGGAGAAAGATAGCAGACCAACGTTGCCGATCCTGTCTTGTCAATGCCTTCTATAGACGGTAGCTGATGCAATATTAACTGTTCATTCTTGTTTAAAATAATAAATAATATTATATAGACTATAGACGGTTTATTGATGTAATATTAACTGTTCATTCTTGTTTAAAATAATAAATAATATTATATTAAGCAAGAAATTATATTTTTCAATAATTTCATAACTAGGATGGAATATTTTGTCAATTAATTAATAATTCTACATTGTTGGAAGACGATCTGGACGATCAGAGTAAAGCGAGAAAGAGATAGCGCTATCCGCTTTGTTGAATGATAGACAAGGATAGCAATACCATCGCTAATCAAACACTGCCATTATAATGTGGGAATCACTATAGCACAGTTACAAGGAAGAATACAATATATTTTCGTATTCAGTTCTATGTTGATTACAATATATGATGGATTAAACACAAATAATTGACAATATAATGAACAATATTGAATGAATCTTACAATTACTGTATTCTCCTGTTATGGAAGAGAGTAAATCCTTGGAATGTGTTGAACATATTATATCGTCAAATTTGTTCAGAAATTATTATAAACTGGATAAAGCTTGCATTCCAATGGGAACTCTGCTCTCTTGAGCAGAAAGACAATAGCATTAATTCTAATGGGGGTGTTCACACATATGAAGTCACCAATCTGTGAACACTTCCAAGAGAATGTATGTATTTCTTTTTCTAACCCCAGTGCAGAAATTCATTAGAATTCGCAGCTCTGTGAATACAATGTTTTGTTTTTTTAGAAGAGATAATTAACTGGGAAATGGGCTATCGTTGTACCTCTGGAGTTCTCTCTTATTTTTGATAAAAATTAGGAAATTTGAATTGAAATTACATCCCTCTAGTATCTACCAACCATTAAAGTCACTCACCTTCAAGTAGAATTTGAAGCAGTCTTGAAGGGAGGTTCCAAAAATACTTTCACCAAAAACCGCTCCTAAAAACACCTGACACAGAGACAAGTGCCGCTCACAAAAGAATTTTGAAACCCCTAATTTTCTCCCCACTCACGAAATTGTCAAAAAATCTACCCCACACTTGACACTAGGAACCGCGTTGGAGAAAAATTTGTGATTTTTTTTTTAAATCTAGGAACTAAACAAATGCACTTTGGATGATCCTTAACCGCGGTCAAAGTCTTCAGGACTAATGAAAAACTTTTCGAACCGCCGGTGGAACTCTCAGTGTACCTGTGGCCACAGGTTAGCCAACTTTCCCTCTCACACTGTGCGCTACCGACGAATATTCCCTCTGAGTGTACGAAATTTCCCTCCTTGAAAAAAATTGTATGACAAACCTCCTGGACACTGAAGTCACTAAGTGAACAACAAAATATTTCTAACCGGGTTATCCAAGGTA
Source organism: Nilaparvata lugens (assembly GCF_014356525.2). Lineage (NCBI taxonomy): Eukaryota > Metazoa > Arthropoda > Insecta > Hemiptera > Delphacidae > Nilaparvata > Nilaparvata lugens. Next base: position 7,178,841 of record NC_052516.1, on the reverse strand, counting down.
TACTTTTGTGATGAAGTGTTTTATTAAGAATCTTCTCATTTCATTCATAGTGAGGTCCACGTTATAATAGCAGTGTTTGATTAGCAATGGTATTGCTATCCTTGTCTATCATTCAACAAAGCGGATAGTGCTATCTCTTTCTCGCTTTGCTCTATTGCCGGATCTTTTTTCAAAAATGTAGAAATAATAATTAATTAACATAATATTTCATTTTAATTATGAAAATTCATTATGAAATTATCGAAAAGCATAATTTCTTGCTTAAAAAAATATTATTGATTATTTTAAACGAGAATGAACGGTTAATATTACATTAATGAGCCGGTATCAGCTATCGTCTGTAGGAGGCATTGACAAGACAGAGGATCGGCAACGTTGTTCTCCTATCTTTCTCCACTGCCATTAGAAACGTGGACCTCACTATAAAGTGAGATATAAGATATACTTTGAACAGTCAGCATTAGTTGAATAATAAGTATTGGTTTTTATTATGAGGAATTCTAACAGAAAGAAGTGAATATAACTGTTATTGTAGATGCAGTAATGCAATATATGCAAGTGACCTACTTTTGTGGTCTAATAATCATAATGATTCAGTCATTGGAAAAATGACAGATTGAAAGAAATTCTTCTATTTATAAGATGTTCTAAGAAGTTCTATTTACAGATGTCATGGTTATGTAGATCTATAGTGAGGTCCACGTTATAATGGTAGTGGAGAAAGATAGGAGAGCAACGTTGCCGATCATCTTGTCAATGCTTTCTTTAGACGGTAGCTGATACAGGTTTATTGATGTAATATTAACTCCTAATTTAATATTCTCGTTTAAAATAATCAAGCTTTTTTTATTAAACCAGAGATTAAAATTTTCAAAAATTGAATAATTAAGATGGAATATTTTGTTAATTATTATCAATTCCACATTGTTAAAAGACGATCTGGCAACAGAGCAAAGCAAGAAAAAGATAGTGCTATCCGCTTTGTTGAATGATAGACAAATATAGTATTACTATTGCTAATCAAACACTGCCATTATAACGTGGACTTTACTATAGGTGTTTAATAAATGTGTGATGTAAAAATCAATCAATTAGTTAATAATGTTTATTCAGTTGTGAAAGAATTGTTGATGATCATATTATATCATATCATTTCATGGAAGGTGAATCGAAAACAATATTCAAGAAATTATTGGTTGAAACTGATCTATAGTGAGTTCCAAGTAATAATGGTGGTGAAGTATGATAGGAGAACAGCGTTGCCGAATCTCTGCCTTGTAATGCCTTCATTAGACGGTAGCTGATTGACTGTTCATTCCTGTTAAAAATTATCAATAATTATTATATTTCATTTGACACGAGAATGAGCAGTTGAAATTACATCAATAAACCTGTATCAGCTACCGTCTATAGAAGGCATTGACAAGACAGAGGATCGGCAACGTTGTTTTCCTATCTTTCTCCACTGCCATTGAAACGTGGACTTCACTATAATGGATATTTGATTTGATTTCGATGTGATTTGATTTCCATTGAGAAATTTCAATAATTTTATTCTAACATTTTTAGCTATTAAATTTCTTATGATCCTAATTATTCATTGATTTATTTATACATTGATAATACAATGAACAACAGGCTTAAAGCCCAAAACTGTCCCTTTCCCAAATTTGGATAGAAATTGTCCAATAATAGGTCATGTTTATCACGTCTTAAGTTGTGTTCAATTTTGAATCCAAATTATCTATATAATATATAAAAGCGAAATGGCACTCACTCACTGACTGACTGGCTGACTGACTCACTCACTCACTCACTCACTCGCAGTACTAAAAATCTACCGGACCAAAAACGTTCAAATTTGGTAGGTATGTTCAGTTGGCCCTTTAGAGGCGCACTAAGAAATCTTTTGGCAATATTTTGACTCTAAGGGTTGTCTTTAAGGGTTTAAAGTTCGTCTTTTAGCATGTATATTCTTCTTCTCCCAATCTCTTAATTATAATTGCTTAATAATTATGTTTCTACATTTCCAAAAACATATTTGGCATGGTTGCGGAACTAGAAAAGGATAGTACTACCTGATTTGTCTAATGATAACAAGGATAGCAACATCATAGTTTGTCAAATACTGTCATTATAACTCACTTTAGTATTTATGTTTCCTTTTTTGTGTAGTTGAGAAGTTGATATTGTGGTAATTATTCAAATTAAATAAAAATACTAAGAAATTGTCTAAAACCACAGATTTTGATTCTAAGTATCAATAAATCTGTGGTTTTTGACAATTTCTTAGTATGTTTGATCAGTAGTTATTTTTGGTGAAGCTATGTGACGCTGGTAGTCTCTCATACTGTGCCGTTCTTACACTCTCACCCCAACAAAACAGTAATAATAGACAGTAGTCGATATAATTAGCTTGAGTTAACAAGAAATCGGCTGAAATTTGGAGCATCAACTTCCTTTACCAGGGGATATCCCCTTATGCTAACTTTTCTCTATGCTAATTCTTGATTCTTAAAACATTCCTAATCTCCATTACAAATTTTCATCCTTCATTTCCCATTTTCCATTCTGCTTCCTCAATTCTTCATCCTCCATTCATTCTAAGAGGGTTAAGTGTAAGAGAGGGCCGACTGCGCCCTAACTTCGTTCTCCCAGGTCAAAACTGGAGGCAGTCATTCTATTCTATTCTATTCTACTTTCCCAATTCCTTGCATTCTATTTTATAATGTAGTGCTGTTTTCTATTTAGCATAGCATACCTGGGCCAAGCCTTTCTTCAGCATACAACAGTCAAAGACCTGTCCTGTCTAATTGTCTGCATACTTCCAGAAGTAGCGGGAATTTAACAGGGAATTTCTGTTCAAAGACAGGGAAATTTCTGCTTGATGGTGGGGGAATTTCGCCATACACCTGGTCGTAAAGAGGTGGGTGTTGCATTCATACATATATGTTGTGTATTGCTATATATACATGCATACATGCATATTCATGTCCCCTATATTGTGATCTATATATAGTACCACGTTTATATGGTCTGCAGTTGAGATAGACAATGTAGTGTATATCTATAGTGATGTCCACGTTATAATGGTATTTGATTAGTATTAGTGATGCTATCCCAATCATATTATAATATTATGATCTGTAATTGCCAATGAATAAAAATGAAAATACTCTTGTGGATGAAAAAACTGCGTGCGGTCTACTGTTCAAAGAACTACTAGTAACGTGGATCTCATTATAGAACTGAAACTCTTTATTTTGAGGTAAGCTACTTCCAAAACGTTCTCATTTCTCTCATTTTCATCCATTCGTTTTTATTTATAATGAAAATTCGTTTTTATTTGTTAATTGATTTTATTATCATCTTCATTATCTTCCTCTTCCTTTTCTCTCTCTTGTTGAAGTTTTTCCCAGTTCTTGTTCTAGATATCTTCTTCTTCTCTCTTTCTCTTCTTCTTCTCCTCCTCCTCTTCCTCACACTCCTGCTCCTCCTCCTCCTTCTCCTCCTCCTCCTTCTCCTGTCTTCTTCTTCTTCTTTTCCTCCTCTTCCTCCTCCTCCTCCTCCTCCCCTCCTCCTCCTCCTGTCTTCTCCTTCTTCATCATCTTACTTTTCTTCTTCTTTTCCTTTCCATTTTCTTCCTCCACCTCTTCAAACCAATCTTACTTCCATTTCCAGGATTAGCTTCTTCATTCCTTCTATACCTATTACTAGATATTTTTATTCAAATAATTATTCACGCCTCCAAATTACTTTTTCAACTATCATCATATACATCATTCGTTAGGAAATTAAATTATCTTCAAAAATAGTCTCCTATCAAATTTTGCTACACACAACCATTCAAAAGTTATAATGAAAAATCTACTTGATAGACTTGCTATTTAGAAAATGATCATGACAGCTGAAATACAGAATGATGTGTCAGGCTTCTTGAAAGCAGGCGATTGCTGAAGGGGTCGCTTATGACATCTAGCGGTAGAATTTGTAACTAGACTGCAACAACAATGTTACAGCGCTTCAGTTTTCTTCATATTGTGACTTTGTTTTCAATTATTTACTCTAAATGTTTACAAAAATTGTCGAGAATAAAATTCTCTATGATTTGAGATAGTAAACAGGTATGATTTGTTGAATAATAGAGTCGAAATCTATAAAAATAAACAGCCAACTTACCTACCCAAAACTAAATACTCAATTAAAATAATGATTTTAACTTTCAGTCGCATTAAATAGCGTGAAAGTCTTGTGAATTGATAGACTGTTTTATATTCTTAAAATCTCTTCCAGTAATACTCTTTAAAACAGCTTAATTCAAGATAACTAGATAAGAAAACTGTGCCTGTTACAGAAACTGTGTCAAAGTACTGCTTTTGAATAAACGTTAGTTCTCATTAAATCCGCTAGAATGGGCGAGCGAGGCCTTCTGTAATATTTCAAAACTGGATCATTTTGAGGTAAGATGAGTTAAATCTCAAAGTATGAAAAATTGTACTTTATGCCATTTTGATCTATAACTTAACTTCTAAACGGTGGATTGTAGGGAAAATTTTATTTGTAAGATTTTATAGAGAATTGAATTATCTATAGAGTCATTTGAGAACATCATCAGATACATATAAATCAAAGATTATATTACTGCTTTAATTATACACTTTCTCAACTGAGAAAGCCAAACCTCTCTATTTTTTGCTTATTTATGGCTTTGTCTTGATAGTAACGGAAAAATATGTCATCACGACATGATCTTTTTACCGTTTCATTGTCTACAAGTTATGTCTCTGGAGATTTTTCGATAAAATAGCTTTTAAAGATAGAATTTGAGAAAATATGAAGCAATGTCTAGCTTTATTGGCTGACAGCTAGAAAATAATAATATGATAGCTTTGGCTGTACTTATTGAGTTGGATGGAAGTCAGATGTCACTTCATGGAAATTGGTAGTACTTTTAATTTCTTGAATATATCTTTTGAACGGTGCGTTCGAGACCAATGTTTGATATAACATTTTTTGTAGAGAATAAAATTTTCTATTAGATGAATATGATAAATTCCTTCGTAATTCAGAAATTTCGGAGAAATGGGACACTTACCATAAGCTCCCGAATTCCAAAGCCTAAATACTTGTTATGATTTCTACTGAATTTTTGATTCAAGTCCTACTTCTTCCTCCTCTTCTTCCTCTTCTTCTTCTTCTTCTTCTCCTCCTGTTTTCTTCTTCTTCTTTTTCTTCTTCTCATGTTTTCTTCTTCTTCTTTTTCTTCTTCTCATGTTTTCTTCTTCTTCTTCTTCTTCTTCTTCTTCTTCTTCTTCTTCTTCTTCTTCTTCTCTTCTTCTTCTTCTTCTTCTTCTTCTTCTTCTCCTTTCTTCTTCTTCTTCTTCTTCTTCTTCTTCTTCTTCTCTTCTTCTTCTTCTACTGTTACTACTACTTATTCTTCATCATCTCCTCATCCTTCTCCTTTTCCTATTAATTTTCTCAATTTTCTTTAGTCAAGAGACAAAGTAGCCTACCGGTTGCACAACAGCCGGTTAAATTTTAACCTTCATTTATTTCAGGAGAGCCAATCAGAAAAGACGGCTTCTCTGATTGGTTCTCGTGGAATAATCACGGTTAAAATTTAACCGGCTGTTGTGCAACCGGTCCTAGAACTACAATGCATTATAAAACAGTATTCACTCAGGTCATTAGCTTGTAGCCTATATAGTAGCCTACTATATAGTATTTGTAGGCGTGCTAATTTCTAACGGTCCATGGGCTATAACCATAGTAATATTGCTATATTTATACAGTGCTATAGTTTTAGCTGTAACCATACTAATATTGCCATAGTATGTGCTGTAACTATATTAATATTCCTATATTTATAGTGCTATAAGTATAACAGTAACACCTTTTCACGCAAACATACAGTACTAAACTTATTCAGGCGCAAAAACCTGATTACACCTTCTCTATAACTATACATAAATAACCGATTGCACCATATATTATTATTACTACACTATCTATATCTATACACATCGATATCTATAGATATAGTGCCTCATAATATTTTAATGAGGAGACTGGAAGTATCTATACACATAGATGTCTATAGATATAGTGCCTCATAATATATTAATGAAGAGACCGGAAGTAAAATGGACCGGAAACAAGTGATCGTGATTCAACCCCACCCCTTTTCCAGTTCTTCTATACCCTCACACAAAATTTGTATTATCAAACCCCCTCATCGTAGATGAAGGTTTTTTTTCTAAAAACTAGATCTAGAGAGATCACCTGCCGTTAAAGTGATGTTGATTCGAATGAGCTTGCTCGTCTATTATTTATTACCCGCGTGTATATAGACAGACGATCAATATATTCTTGTGCATATTACCATAGAGGAAAGATAGCATAAGTAGATATCACATAATATAGGGCGTTTATGTTCCAATTTTCAATGTTAAACTCAAGCCGATAGTCCTTTAGTGAGGTCCACGCTATAATGACAGTGGAGAGAGATAGGAGAAAATCTTGATAGGAGAAAAGATTGCCGATCTTCTGTCTTGTCGATGCCTTCTATAGACGGTAGTTGATACAGGTTTATTGATGTAATATTAACTGTTTATTCTCGTTTAAAATAATCAATTATATTTTAGAGTGATGTTGATTCGAATAAGATTGCTCGTCTATTATTTATTACCCGCGTATATAGACGATTAATATATTCTTGTGCATATTACCATAGAGAGAAGATAGCATAAGAAGATATCCCATATTAGAAGTCGTTTATGTTCCAATTTTCAATGTTGAACTTATAGACTGTAGCTGATATAGGTTTATTGATGTAATACTAACTGTTTATTCTCAAATAGGAGGTTTAATGTAGGGCGTTCATGTTCCAAATTTCACTGTTTACACAAGCCAATAGTCCTGGTAGTTGTCTTTGGTGAAGCTATGTGACGCTGGTAGTCTCTCATACTGTGCCGTTCTCACACTCTTACCCGGCCAAATCAATAATAATAGACAGTAGTCGAAAGCAATCGGCTTGAAATTTGGAACAAAAATATGACCTATACCATGGGATATCTTATTCTTATGCTATCTCTTCTCTATTATATTACAGAGGACTTCTAATAATATATATACACACACTCTTTGTCGACAGTAGATATATTCCACGATCTGGCAACGTTGCGGAGCTAGAAGAGAGGATAACTTACCTCTATCTGCTTTATCAAATGATAGCAACATCATTCTTTAATCAAATACTGCCATTATAACGTGCACCTCACTATAGAGAAGGCTGTGGTCAAGAACCCTGTAGAGGTGTCTCCAGCTCCACCCTAATGAATTTACTATATGTAGTCTAGAATTATTCATTTGAAATGAAGGTATTCTGTACAATTTTGAACCTGAATTTGTTGATAGTCATTCAAAGCTTGAAACTCATAAAATACCAAAGAGTTGAAAAATTGGACAGTTCTATCAGGATCTTCAATCTTCTCTCAAGTTATTGCTATAAAAGGTTCACAATGGAATGGAATTTAAATCATTTTCTCTGTAATTGTTTTTCCCTTCCACATGGATATTAGTCAAGCTTTACTGTAGGCTTATTTCAGACGCATAATCCAGATGAATAACATGATTTACAACTGAATTGAACGACTACAGGTGACCTTGAGTTCCAATCTCCAATACTTGCAAGCAATTGAAATAGATAACTGGCTAGTCTGCAGTCTGTACTAGTTCTGATTTAAACTATAGATATAATTTTCAAATAATTCGAGCTACAGATATGAGTTTCAACTATATAACTGGCTAATGTAGTTCTTACTGAGTAATCCTATTCAATTAATGCAGAAGGATAACTGCATACTATCAAAGTAGTCAATATGGTAGTTTTATTAGAAAACAGCCATAGAGTGAGCCTCAGGTCAATCCATAAGCATTAAAATTATTCATGAAGAATGCTCACAGCTCAAAATATATGTCTCACTATAGATTGAGTCATCAAATAGCTTAAATAGTGATCTCGCTGTACAGAATAGTTTAAAAAATCTGGTGTGGCGCACTCACACAACTTTCCTTGCCGTTATGAAAATTGATCACCTGACGCTAGTGTTCACGTGCATCTCAAGTCTACTATTCAAAGATCTGAGCCAGCTGCTGGTGACAGGCCAATAACGCTGGAGACACATGAGGTCTGCTATCTTTTCATAGTGAATCATTTAATAGAATCAACAGTTTGCAATTGAATAATCATATTTTCAATTATTCAAAGTGAAAATATTACAAAACATAGATTGTAAAGATTTTCATGCTGAATCTTTTCCACTTGAATTTGTTTGTTTATAAATTGTATCTGGAACCTGATAATTGGTAATCTGAAATCAATCTTTGCATGGACGGGGCGGAGCTCCTGGAATTTTTACAGATATGGGACTTGTGGCAGTTGACAGAGCTTATCAATGACTATTTTATGTATAAATTTGATAAAAATCGTTGAAGCCGTTTTCGATAAAATCGCGAAAAACCATGTTTTTGACAACATTTTCACCATTTTAGCCGCCATCTTGAATTGCATTTGATCGAAATTGTTCGTGTCGGATCCTTATAGTGTAAGGATCTTAAGTTTCAAATTTCAAGTCATTCCGTTAATTGGGAGATGAGATATCGTGTCCAAAGACACACATACACTCATACACACACATACAGACCATTACCCAGAAACCACTTTTTTGGACTCAAGGGACCTTGAAACGTATAGAAATTTTTAAATTGAAGTACCTTTTCTTCGGAAAGCAATATACTTCCCTTACTTATGGTAATAGGGCAAGGAAAGTAAAAACTGTGAACTCACTACCGACTTATTTGATTAAAGAGAAAACCTGTTGCCAGTCTCATAGGAGCGTGATAAGTTTATGGCAGCAAAATAGTCTTAAGGAATGTTAGTTCCCGACGTCATAAAAATGTTATGACACAATTTCTCAAGCTACATTACTCATCTATGAGACAGACTTGGTTATGTAACAATAATATACAGAGGAGTTCAATAAATGTATACACTTTGGACCAAGCATTTCTTCATACGTTTACAAATGAGTTAGTAGATCAGGAAGCTCTCTGATTGGCTGAGAGATCGGGAATCAGCTGATAATCAACCAATCGGAGAGCTTTCTGCCCTGCCGAATCGTAAAACTGAAATAGGATACTTGAGGTGAATAATGTACAGATTATACTTTTCATCATGTTACATAATATTTATTTATTTATTTACCATGGTATCAGTGTTTCAACAACGAACATATGAAAAATACATTAATATCATTGAATGCATTAACAGTAATTAATTAATAAATATCGAAGAATCATTGTTGTCTTATAAGACTTGTCCATATTAGAATGTATATAATATATAGTATTTATTTATAGTTTAAACTCTCTCTTAATTTTACCTTAAATCTTACAGTGAATCAGTTAACATTGTTAGACAGATATATTCTAGAATTTTTCTAGAATTCTAGAAGAAGAATGATTTTTATTGAATCAAATCAGAGGATCAGGAATCAGTCAAAGGATATCTTCGAAAATTATACACTACTGAACAGAATCTGGATTCAGCTATGAAGTTAGAAAGCTTTATAAAAGTTCATCTAATTGAAAATATAGATTTAATTCAATTTATAGAAGCATACAAGTTGATAGTTGAAGTTGTCAACTGTTAAAAAACAGTTATTTTATTTAACGAAACAACTTAGTCAATCGTCAACTGTTAAGTCAGCTTTCTAATTATTATATTCAATACTTTTTATGTTTTACAAGTTATTAGTTGAAATCATCAACTGTTAACCAGTCAATCTTTAACTGTTAAGTCATTTTCCTATCTATTTAATAATATTATTTATGCCAAGGAAATAATAGTTATAAAACGACTAGTCAGATTTATTCAACTGTTGAAGGAAAATATTTGAAATCTTCATCAGTGAGAAACCCTCTATAAATGTAATATTTCTAGGGATTTCTTGTTGCGATATTTTTCAATAATAAGAAGATTTGTGCTCTCTATAAATAGTAACTTATTGAGAATTTTGTTATCATAATTATGTTAAAAATAAGACTTTGTACTCAAGTAATGAACAAGATATTTTTTGTAAAAATCCCACTCAAGAAATGCAGTTAAAGTTCTGTTGATGATATAATGGCGAAAATCTATACACTTGTACTTTTGGTAATCTAATCTAGAAATCAAAGAATACTGAAAGTAAAAATTTTGAAAACATAAATTCAAATTTAAATTGAATAAAATTGAGACTAAATAAGAAAATTCAACATCAGTGATTGTCTGGAAACTCCGAATGAAAAAGAAAACTCAAAACACAAAACTCAATCAAATAAGGCATTTTAATAAAAATACAAAATTAGACAAAAAACATTTATACAATTATTGAAATACTCAATTTATGGCAACCGCTACAAATTGCTAGTTAATACAAATAATGGAATTAAATTAAATAAATATTCTCGCATCTAAGAGTGTAATACTGCACTATAGAAATCTACCCAGAACTTATTTAATTCCTCAACGTTTTGGCACAATATATTTCAGAAGTGATATACAAGAAACAAGTATGCTGATATACTAAAATAATACTTAATATCATTAGGTAACTTTAAATGCCATTAATAATACAATAACGCACGTGAATAACATGATTATATCGTTATTACTAGGGACTGTATAAGATTGATTAGTTAATCTTAATTAAACAATTAAATAAAAAAAGCTGATAAGGTTGGATGGCAGTCTTCATTTAATGAGTCACTTAAAAACTAATCAATCTACATGTTTTTAAACCAATAAAAAGTAATTAAACACATCATTTGGCAATAATAAGAATTGAAAATACTTTTGACCAATAATATAGATGAAGTTGAAAAAAAATTCAAATCAAAAATTTGTATGGAATTTGTAGAAAATCTGAGTAAGTCAACTTAGAAAATTGTAATAGAAATTGAATTTAATGGAGAATTTGAGGGTGGAAGGTGAATATACAGCAAATTATACCCAAGTAAATTTCAGAATAGGTGAAAAATACAATTTTTTACAGGGAAAGTTGTAAACAAAGGATTGTGCGTGATAATTTGTACACGAGCTTTTGAATAAAAAATTAATCAATTGAATACAATTAAATTAAATAAAAGTGTTATTGAATAAAAAATTAACAATTGTATTTTATGGTTAAATTCTCTTCATTTTCCAAACCACCCTCGTAATTTCCTTCAAATTAATGAAATACTATTAATAAGTGAATAAAAATTACTTTTGATTGTTTATTTATTTATCAACAACATTATGCATTTATGAAAAACATATTTTTGTAATAATTCCCAGTCGTGATAGCTGTGAAACTCGGTTCAAATTGAGGTTAAATACTGACGAACCTACTAAATACCAATTTAGGTTTGAATACTGATAGACCATTTAAATACAAATCCAAATTAAAATACTGATTAACCAGTGATCAAAGTTCAAAATCGGATTAAAATGCGGTTCCACTCAAAACAAACATGAATGAATTAAAATCACAAGAATATAATACAGGAAAATAGAATCCCATGAAACCATGTTTCACAGCTATAGAGCATAACTGGTATCAACGACAATACAAAATAATTTCTAATTACAAAGAGGATACAGTCTACAAGAGCAGTGTGTTCTAAAAAGATTCCAAACATAAAAATGTGATATCACAATATTTTATTTTAAAAATTAATCAAAAAAATGTCAACAGCAATGAATTTGATGACAGTCTTTATTTTGAGCCATTGCTTGACATTGTTATTACGACTACTTGGATGGAAGAATCCATTAAAGATTAATTATAACTTGTACTATCTCTGATAAAGATAAAACACCGATATGATTTAATCCACAAAACTTAATATACATACACTATAATATATAGTAATAATTTATGGACTACTTTTTAGTAAACAAACAATATACATTCTTAATTATCATTGAAATTCAGTTCAAACTGTTGTCAGTATTACTCATAAATAGCATTAAAGCTCCCCAATTCAATATACACTGACAATTTGACGTGAACCTCAATAATATACTTATACTCTGTACACATTAAAGTCTTCATTCCATTACATTTTACAATAATATATCTTATATATTTATACTATAAATTCATTAAAGCTTTCTTTAGCTAACATACATATGTATTCATTGATGTGGGTTCTAAGCATCGGTTGTGGAGAGGTTGATTAAATAAATAATATTATTCTAGAAGTTTCACTCGTTCAGAAATATTTACAAAAGTTCGGTAACCGAGGAAAGATGTTTTAGTAGACTTTGCAACATAGATACAAATAATTATCTTCATGATTATCATTGTAACTCATAAATAAAATTGAGAGAATCGAGTTTATTTGATCAGAAAATGAGCAATATGGTAGTTTTTCTGAATTCAAAAGTAATTGTTTCAATTGTTTGGTGAGAAAATTAGACAAAATTTTATAAAATGAAGAAAACATAACCTATTTTCTGGACTATTTTATGAGTCAAAATTCGGGGGAGGAACAGTTTTGGGCTGTGCCTGTTGATTCTCCCCAAATTATTTTAAATAATAATTTTCTATCATTGAACCAATAAAATAATAATAATATTTAATGTGGAACAGCCTCAGAATCTTTCAATGAATCCAAGAACCAATAAAATAAATTGATAATTACTAGATGACACAAATTTCCTGAACTAAAAATTCAAAATTATTGGATTGATGTTGTCTTGAGAGTTTTTTCAGAACCCAAAAGAAACATAATTTGAATTTATAACCATTTAGAATTGATAACAAAGTGAACAATTTCACATTCAGTAAACAAAATTCTTCAACAGATGAAAGCTATTTGTTTCGATGGAAGGCTGAAATTACATGGGAAGACGTTTAAGAACAGAACCTTAATTCGTGAATAACAATTCTAAAAACATTTATTTTTCAAATAGCTGGGAAGACATAATTTCAATATATTTCTATTTAAGTTCATTGATAACAAATCGGACAATAACAAGAAGTATATATGATGAAAAAACATAAAAGCACCAAATTTGATTTATGTACAGAATGCAATGATATAAAAACTGAGAAGATGAAGTGATCTTGAAGGATAAAATTTTGAATTATTTAAAAATCATTCTGAACTGTTTTTGGTTAAAGCAATAATTGTTTCACTCCCTATCATTGTGATTATTTGTGTAAAGTCATGAATAATTATTGAAATATATCAAGATATAAGACGGAGATTGATCTATTTTGATTTCTGTTTTTAGTGGAAAAAAGAATACCTATCATTGTTTCTTATGAAGGTGTTCACATACTTTAAATGAAAAAATATCATTGTTTCTTATGAGAGTGTTCACGCAATTTAAATTAGAACCCATTGTTTTATATTGAAGTTTTCACACGCTTACAGTCCCCTCTGTGTGAAGACTCTCATATGAGCCAATGTTTTTCTTTTTCTTCCCAGTAGAGGATAAATACATTGGAAACCAGGGCTTGAAAACTAGAAATGTAGTTCCACATTCATAATATCCAACACAACCAATATTGATATTTATTATAGTTAATATTGATATAACAGGTATCAGTGAGATATCAAACTAAATATATGGAATGAATAATCTTATATGAAATAATAATACGGTAATCGATTTAACAAAATTGCAAATGGAATTATTCTGTCAAATACTCTGAAGAGTTCAAATATCAATAAAAAATAAAATATCCACAGTGAGGTTGGCTCAAAATTATCAACATTAAGTGCCGGTTGCACAAAAGCTGGTTAAATTTCAATTGTGATTAATTCAACGAGAACCAATCAGAGAAGACGTCTTATCAAAAAGGCCTTCTCTGATTGGTTCTCATGGAATTGATTAAATATTTATAAAACATAAAATATCCACAGTGAGGTTGGTTCAAAATTATCAACATTAAGTGCCGGTTGCACAAAAGCCGGTTAAATTTCAATTGTGATTAATTCAACGAGAACCAATCAGAGAAGCCGTCTTATCAAAAAGGCCTTCTCTGATTGGTTCTCATGGAATTAATCACGGTTGAATATTAACCGGCTTTTGGGCAACCGGGCCTTAGAATAAATCACACTATAGAAGAAAAATTGATTAAAAAAATCATAGAAAAAATATAATGTTCAAATTATAATTGAACACAGTATTTCCCGATTATAACGGTACCGTACTGTCTATTAAATTTCCAAACAACCTCTGTATATAGCTTTGTTTAAGGGTATGATTTTGTTAAATTACCATATAATATGTTTAATAACAGATCAAAAAAATAATTACTTCTTTCCAAGGAAAAAATTCTTCCCAAATTTTCCTGCACAATAATATCAAACAGGATAATTTACAGTCACAGTACTAAGGAAGCCTTATATAGTAAGATTGACATCTACCTGTCTGCATTACAGTGATGTCCACGTTATAATGGCAGTGGAGAAAGTTAGGAGAACAACGTTGCCGATTCTCTGCCTTGCCACTGCCACAGGATAGCTGATACCGGTTTATCTGATGTAATATTAATTGTTCATTCTTGTTTAAAAACAATCGTCAAGAAGATATATTTTTCAATGATTGAATAATACATTTTCATAGTAAATTGGGATTGAATATTCTGTTATAGTTACATTGTTAAAAACGATCTGGAACGTTAAGGAGCTAGAAAAGGATATCGCTATCTGCTTTGTCGAATAATGGACAAGGATAGCAACACCAATGTTAATCAAATACTGCCATTATAACGTGGACCTCACTATATACATGATAGATGTTACAAATATAATACATTATTCAAGATCTGTCTTGATTTGGACAGAGAGTATAAATTATTATTATTATATAATTTGTTAACACTGTTACAAGATAACACTGAAATATTACTATGCCACCGATTACCCGTATCTATATGTTGTATCAAAGTTCAACATTTTCACAAAAGTTGATACATCAATATTGAATTGTATTCAACCAATTCCACACAGCAGTTCAATGAGATTCGAATAATCATCATCATCTTATTCTCACCAATATTTGTACTCAAATCAGAACATTGAATTGATATCATCCACAAAATATTACTCAGTTAACATAATCAGTAGACCAATTCTAAACAATTTTGTCACAATTCAATACCTCAACCTTGAATCAGCATTCTATAGTGAGGTCCACGTTATAATGGCAGTGGAGAAAGATAGGAGAACTATCCTCTGTCTTGTCAATGTCTTCTATAGACGGTAGCTGATACAAGTTTATTGATGTAATATAAACTGTTCACTCTAAACCGGTCTTTCTTACTGTCAATAAATCAGTGGTTTTTGACAATTTCTTAGTCTTTTTATTTAATATGAATAATTACCAAAATATCAACTTATTCTCAACTACACAAAAAGTGTTCATTCTCGTTTAAAATATTATATTATATTTTATCAAGCAAGAAATTATATTTTTCAATAATTTCATAATCAAGTTGAATATTTTGTTGATTAATTCTACATTGTTAAAAACGATCTGGCAAGGCGAGAAGGAAATATCGCTATCCGCTTTGTTGAATGATGGACAAGGATAGCAATACCATTGTTAATCAAACACTGCCATTGTAACGTGGACCTCACTATAGAAGATCAACCCAATCGTCATTGATATTGTTATTCAATAAATTGTTTTTTAAATGTAATTAAATATTGATTATAACCACTCGAATTGTTAGTACTCTATTCATCAATTCCGATTTGCAATCTTTGAATAATTTTCCATGAACCAACAATCTAAAATGTATTGATTATTTTCAAAATTGATCAGAGCAACAGTGTATGATAGTGGGATGGTTACGAGATACAGTACAAACACTTTACCAACCATATAGATGCAGTGACATTTCAATAGATCAATATCAATATCATTATATTTCCAAGCATTGATTATATCAACCACTTTCACCAATGAATCAATTTTCTTCTGATCATATTAATCGTCCAAATCTGCATTGTTAACAAAA